>NC_088239.1:831285-988785 GCF_036934945.1 Oncorhynchus masou masou | reverse complement strand
CGAAACAACACCAGCCGAGCCAGCATCAACGCAGTCTTCAGAGCTTGACGAAACAACACCAGCCGAGCCAGCATCACCACAGTCTTCAGAGCTTGACGAAACAACACCAGCCGAGCCAGCATCACCGCAGTCTTCAGAGCTTGACGAAACAACACCAGCCGAGCCAGCATCACCGCAGTCTTCAGAGCTTGACGAAACAACACCAGCCGAGCCAGCATCACCGCAGTCTTCAGCGCTTGACGAAACAACACCAGCCGAGCCAGCATCACCGCAGTCTTCAGAGCTTGACGAAACAACACCAGCCGAGCCAGCATCACCGCAGTCTTCAGAGCTTGATGGAAGGAATATTCCTTCAGTGAAGATATGTTATTATGTTGGACATTGTAGCAATTAGTCTAAGGCTTGGGCTCAGCAATATAACGTAGGCCTGCCACTGCCACTTTCATCTTCAGTTTGCCACATATTTCAATGGAACATTATATATCTGTGTGTAAACACTGTGTAGGAGAGTGTTTACACACAGTTCTTCTAGAAGGTTCACTACTGGAAACACAGACACTTTCCACTCATTTACCGTGTTGGCTCACATCTCCAACTCGCTCTGCTGCTGCTGTCTACATTTAAAGATGTCTTCACAATACTAATGATGGCTTCACAATACTAATGATGGCTTCACAATACTAATGATGGCTTCACAATACTAATGATGGCTTCACAATGCTAATGATGGCTTTACAATACTAATGATGGCTTCACAATACTAATGATGGCTTCACAATACTAATGATGGCTTCACAATACTAATGATGGCTTCACAATACTAATGATGGCTTTATGATACTAATGATGGCTTTATGATACTAATGATGGCTTCACAATACTAATGATGGCTTCACAATACTAATGATGGATTTATGATACTAATGATGGCTTCACAATACTAATGATGGCTTTATGATACTAATGATGGCTTCACAATACTAATGATGGCTTCACAATACTAATGATGGCTTCACAATGCTAATGATGGCTTCACAATACTAATGATGGCTTTTTGATACTAATGATGGCTTCACAATACTAATGATGGCTTCACAATACTAATGATGGCTTCACAATGCTAATGATGGCTTTACAATACTAATGATGGCTTCACAATACTAATGATGGCTTCACAATACTAATGATGGCTTCACAATACTAATGATGGCTTCACAATTCTAATGATGGCTTTATGATACTAATGATGGCTTCACAATACTAATGATGGCTTCACAATACTAATGATGGCTTCACAATGCTAATGATGGCTTCACAATACTAATGATGGCTTTATGATACTAATGATGGCTTCACAATACTAATGATGGCGTCACAATACTAATGATGGCTTCACAATGCTAATGATGGCTTTACAATGCTATTGATGGCTTTACGATGCTAATGATGGCTTCACAATACTAATGATGGCTTCACAATGCTAATGATGGCTTCACAATAGTAATGATGGCTTCACAATGCTAATGATGGCTTTATGATGCTAATGATGGCTTCACGATACTAATGATGGCTTTACAATGCTAATGATGGCTTTACGATGCTAAAGATGGCTTTACAATACTAATGATGGCTTCACAATACTAATGATGGCTTCACAATGCTAATGATGGCTTCACAATGCTAATGATGGCTTCACAATACTAATGATGGCTTTACAATGCCAATGATGGATTCACAATGCTAATGATAGCTTTACGATGCTAATGATGGCTTTACAATGCTAATGATGGCTTTACAATGCTAATGATGGCTTTACAATGCTAATGATGGCTTTACAATGCTAATGATGGCTTTACGATGCTAAATATGGCTTTACAATACTAATGATGGCTTTACAATGCTAATGATGGCTTTACAATGCTAATGATGGCTTTACAATGCTAATGATGGCTTTACGATGCTAAATATGGCTTTACAATACTAATGATGGCTTTACAATACTAATGATGTCTTCACAATGCTAATGATGGCTTCACAATACTAATGATGGCTTCACAATACTAATGATGGCTTTACGATGCTAAAGATGGCTTCACAATACTAATGATAGCTTTACGATGCAAATGATGGCTTCACAATGCTAATGATGGCTTTACAATGCTAATGATGGCTTTACAATGCTAATGATGGCTTTACAATGCTAATGATGGCTTTACAATTCTAATGATGGCTTTACAATGCTAATGATGGCTTTACGATGCTAATGATGGCTTCACAATGCTAATGATGGCTTTACAATGCTAATGATGGCTTCACAATACTAATGATGGCTTCACAATACTAATGATGGCTTTATGATGCTAATGATGGCTTTACGATGCTAATGATGGCTTTACAATGCTAATGATGACTTCTCAATACTAATGATGGCTTCACAATACTAATGATGGCTTTACAATGCTAATGATGGCTTCACAATACTAATGATGGCTTTACAGTGCTAATGATGGCTTCACAATACTAATGATGGCTTCACAATGCTAATGATGGCTTTACGATGCTAAAGATGGCTTTATGGTACTAATTACATTTCATCAACAAAGAAGAAGACTTTTTAGTTGTAGATTTGCTTTTCATTGTAAAAGTCCATCTGTCTTCTATGTACTCTCTGTTCTCTACTATCTCTGTTCTCTAGGCTACTCTCTCTGTTCTCTAGGCTACTCTCTACTCTCTCTGGTCTCTACTCTCTCTGTTCTATAGGCTACTCTCTACTCTCTCTGTTCTCTAGTCTACTCTCTACTATCTCTGTTCTCTAGGCTACTCTCTCTGTTCTCTAGGCTACTCTCTACTCTCTCTGTTCTCTACTCTCTCTGTTCTCTAGGCTACTCTCTACTCTCTCTGTTCTCTACTCTCTCTGTTCTCTAGGCTACTCTCTACTCTCTGTTCTCTACTCTCTCTGTTCTCTAGGCTACTCTCTACTCTCTCTGTTCTCTAGGCTACTCTCTACTCTCTCTGTTCTCTTGGCTACTCTCTACTCTCTCTGTTCTCTTGGCTACTCTCTACTCTCTGTTCTCTAGGCTACTCTCTACTCTCTCTGTTCTCTAGGCTACTCTCTACTCTCTGTTCTCTACTCTCTCTGTTCTCTAGGCTACTCTCTACCCTCTCTGTTCTCTACGCTACTCTCTACTCTCTGTTCTCTACTCTCTCTGTTCTCTAGGCTACTCTCTACTCTCTCTGTTCTCTAGGCTACTCTCTACTCTCTCTGTTCTCTTGGCTACTCTCTACTCTCTGTTCTCTAGGCTACTCTCTACTCTCTCTGTTCTCTAGGCTACTCTCTACTCTCTGTTCTCTACTCTCTCTGTTCTCTAGGCTACTATCTACCCTCTCTGTTCTCTAGGCTACTCTCTACTCTCTGTTCTCTACTCTCTCTGTTCTCTAGGCTACTCTCTACTCTCTCTGTTCTCTAGGCTACTCTCTACTCTCTCTGTTCTCTTGGCTACTCTCTACTCTGTTCTCTTGGCTACTCTCTACTCTCTGTTCTCTAGGCTACTCTCTACTCTCTCTGTTCTCTAGGCTACTCTCTACTCTCTGTTCTCTACTCTCTCTGTTCTCTAGGCTACTCTCTACCCTCTCTGTTCTCTAGGCTACTCTCTACTCTCTGTTCTCTACTCTCTCTGTTCTCTAGGCTACTCTCTACTCTCTCTGTTCTCTAGGCTACTCTCTCTGTTCTCTAGGCTACTCTCTACTCTCTCTGGTCTCTACTCTCTCTGTTCTCTAGGCTACTCTCTACTCTCTCTATTCTCTAGGCTACTCTCTACTCTCTGTTCTCTACTCTCTCTGTTCTCTAGGCTTCTCTCTACTCTCTCTGTTCTCTACTCTCTCTGTTCTCTAGGCTACTCTACTATCTATGTTCTCTAGCCTACTCTCTACTCTCTCTGTTCTCTACTCTCTCTCTTCTCTAGGCTACTCTCTACGCTCTCTGTTCTCTAGGCTACTCTCTACTCTCTCTGTTCTCTTGGCTACTCTCTACTCTCTCTGTTCTCTTGGCTACTCTCTACTCTCTGTTCTCTAGGCTACTCTCTACTCTCTCTGTTCTCTAGGCTACTCTCTACTCTCTGTTCTCTACTCTCTCTGTTCTCTAGGCTACTCTCTACCCTCTCTGTTCTCCAGGCTACTCTCTACTCTCTCTGTTCTCTAGGCTACTCTCTACTCTCTCTGTTCTCTTGGCTACTCTCTACTCTCTGTTCTCTAGGCTACTCTCTACTCTCTCTGTTCTCTAGGCTACTCTCTACTCTCTGTTCTCTACTCTCTCTGTTCTCTAGGCTACTCTCTACTCTCTCTGTTCTCTAGGCTACTCTCTACTCTCTCTGTTCTCTTTTCTACTCTCTACTCTCTCTGTTCTCTTGGCTACTCTCTACTCTCTGTTCTCTAGGCTACTCTCTACTCTCTCTGTTCTCTAGGCTACTCTACTCTCTGTTCTCTACTCTCTCTGTTCTCTAGGCTACTATCTACTCTCTGTTCTCTACTCTCTCTGTTCTCTAGGCTACTCTCTACTCTCTCTGTATTGTAGGCTACTCTCTACCCTCCCTGTTCTCTACCCTCTCTGTTCTCTACTCTCTCTGTCAGGATGTTGGGTGCTGAACAGCTGTAGAGGACCAAGTGAACAGAATGAACTGGTGTCTGGTGTGTGTGTGCGTGTTGATGCTGTACCCCCCCCCCCCTGTCCTCCTGGAGGATAAACCATGCAGAATGGCTGGAGTGGGTGGATGACAGATGGAGGAAGGGAGGAAAAGGAGAGGAGGAGGATGTAATTGTTAAACTATTCAGTAACCAGGTTCAGTTCATGTCAGTTCCCGATGACGCCTTTGCGTCTTGCGAGCTCTGATCCAACTTTGCTTTTTTGTGATTATTTTAGTTGATTATCTTTACTATTTTTTTGTTCGTTGTTGCACTAAATGTATCCCCTATCATCTGGTATAATGGAGGGGGGGGGTCCTGACTAAATGTATCCCCTATCATCTGGTATAATGGAGGGGGGGGGGGCGTCCTGACTAAATGTATCCCCTATCATCTGGTATGATGGAGGGGGGGGGGGCGTCCTGACTAAATGTATCCCCTATCATCTGGTATAATGGAGGGGGGGGTAAACAGAGGCGGCAGGGTAGCCTCGTGGTTAGAGTGTAGAGGCGGCAGGGTAGCCTCGTGGTTAGAGCGTTGGACTAGTAACTGAAAGGTTGCAAGTTCAAACCCCCGAGCTGACAAGGTACAAATCTGTTGTTCTGCCCCTGAACAGGCAGTTAACCTACTGTTCCTAGGCCGTCATTGAAAATAAGAATTTGTTCTTAACTGACTTGCCTGGTTAACAAAAGTCTAAGCTTGAGAGCAAATATATTTATTTAATTTCATTTGCAATTTTCATGAATAGTTTAACATTGCGTTATGCTAATGAGCTTGAGGCTATAAATAGGATCCCGGATCCGGGATTGCTCGACGCAAGAAGTTAAATAAAGGTAAAATAAAAAAAAACAGGAAGTACCACTGACGATCTCCATAGGTAAAGGGTCCTCCAAAGTGGATGCTAAGCCACAGGACTGCTTTGACCAGTGCTGACTGGAATATGTTCCAAGACCTCCGCCGATAGCATCGACCTTATCAGTAAATGTGTCGGCTCAGTGAAGGTCCACTACTTACCCAGGATTATCACAAACTAAAGGACGGAGCTACCGTAGTACACAGGGCTACCATAGTACACAGGGCTACCGTAGTACACAGGGCTACCGTAGTACACAGGGCTATCGTAGTACACAGGGCTATCGTAGTACACAGGGCTACCGTAGTACACCGTAGTACACAGGGCTACCGTAGTACACAGGGCTACCGTAGTACACCGTAGTACACAGGGCTACCGTAGTACACAGGGCTACCGTAGAACACCGTAGTACACAGGGCTACCGTAGTACACAGGGCTACCGTAGTACACAGGGCTACCGTAGTACACCGTAGTACAAAGGGCTACCGTAGTACACCGTAGTACACAGGGCTATCGTAGTACACAGGGCTATCATAGTACACAGGGCTATCGTAGTACACAGGGCTATCGTAGTACACATGGCTACCGTAGTACACAGGGCTACCGTAGTACACAGGGCTATCGTAGTACACATGGCTACCGTAGTACACAGGGCTACCATAGTACACAGGGCTACCGTAGTACACAGGGCTACCGTAGTACACCATAGTACACAGGGCTGTCGTAGTACACCGTAGTACACAGGGCTACTGTAGTACACCGTAGTACACAGGGCTACCGTAGTACACAGGGCTACCGTAGTACACCGTAGTACACAGGGCTATCGTAGTACACAGGGCTACCGTAGTACACAGGGCTGCCGTAGTACACAGGGCTGCCGTAGTACACAGGGCTGCCGTAGTACACCGTAGTACACAGGGCTACCATAGTACACAGGGCTGCCGTACTACACCGTAGTACACAGGGCTACCGTAGTACACAGTGCTACCGTAGTACACAGGGCTACCGTAGTACACAGGGCTACCGTAGTACACCGTAGTACACAGGGCTACCGTAGTACACAGGGCTACCGTAGTACACAGGGCTACCGTAGTACACCGTAGTACACAGGGCTACCGTAATACACCGTAGTACCGTAGTACACAGGGCTACCGTAGTACACCGTAGTACACAGGGCTACCGTAGTACACCGTAGTACACAGGGCTACCGTAGTACACAGGGCTACCGTAGTACACAGGGCTACCGTAGTACACCGTAGTACACAGGGCTACCGTAGTACACAGGGCTACCATAGTACACCGTAGTACACAGGGCTACCGTAGTACACAGGGCTACCGTAGTACACCGTAGTACACAGGGCTATCGTAGTACACAGGGCTGCCGTAGTACACAGGGCTGCCGTAGTACACAGGGCTGCCGTAGTACACAGGGCTGCCGTAGTACACCGTAGTACACAGGGCTACCATAGTACACAGGGCTGCCGTACTACACCGTAGTACACAGGGCTACCGTAGTACACAGGGCTACCGTAGTACACCGTAGTACACAGGGCTACCGTAGTACACAGGGCTACCGTAGTACACAGGGCTACCGTAGTACACCGTAGTACACAGGGCTACCGTAATACACCGTAGTACCGTAGTACACAGGGCTACCGTAGTACACCGTAGTACACAGGGCTACCGTAGTACACCGTAGTACACAGGGCTACCGTAGTACACAGGGCTACCGTAGTACACAGGGCTACCGTAGTACACCGTAGTACACAGGGCTACCGTAGTACACAGGGCTACCATAGTACACCGTAGTACACAGGGCTACCGTAACCCGAGGTTACGGCTGAGGATTAAACTTATTAAAAAGTCCAACTACAACCTCCACATCAAACAGGCAAAAAGGACAATATAGGAGCATTGCACCGTCTCTAGCGCTCCATGTGTCAGGGCCTGCAGTCCATTATGGATTACAAAGGAAGACCAAGCCATTATCAATCCAATAACGCCTCTCTACCAGACGAACTCAACCAAATCAACGTAGAGCCGTACGTGAGGACCCCTGCCGAGCCAGAAGACTGGGTGGTCTCGCTCTCCCAGGCCCGACTTGAGTAAGGTTTTTAATTTGTTCAACACTCTCAAGGCCGCTGGGGCTGGATGAGCACGTTTCTCAAAGCGCAGGACAGCTGCCAGGCATCGTCAAGGTCATTTTTAACCTCTACTTGTCCTAGCCTGTAATCCCCACATGATTCAAACTCACCACCATCATTCCTGTTTGCCAAGAACTAACCACAATGACTACCACCCTGTAGCACTCACATCTATAATCATAAAGTGATTTAAAAGTCATGGTACACATTAAATCCATCCTCCCGGACACCCTAGACCCACTCCAATTTGCATACTGCCCCAACAGATCTACAGATGATGCGATCTCAATTGCACTCCACACTGCCCTCTCCCACCTGAACAAGAGGAATACCTATGTTAGAATGTTGTTCATCGACTACAGCTCAGCGTTCAACACCACAGAGCTCTCCAAGCTCCTAACTGGACAGCTCCCTCTGCAACTAGATTCTGGACTTCCTGTTGGGACGCCCCCAGGTGGTGAGGGTAGGCAACAACACCTCCGCCACACTGACCCTCAACACAGGGGCCCACCAGGGGTGAGTGCTTAGTCCCCTCTTGTACTCTCTGTTCACCCACGACTGCGTGGCCAAGCACAACTCCAACACCATCATTAAGTTAGCTGATGACACAACAGTGGTAGGCCTGATCACCGACAACGATGAGACAGCCTATAGGAATGAGGAAAAGGAGGGCTGAACACGCCCCCATTAACATCGACTGGGGTTGTAGTGGAGTGGGTTAAGAGTTTCAAGTTCCTTGGTGTCCACATCACCAACAAACTAACATAGTCCAAACACATCAAG
Source organism: Oncorhynchus masou masou (assembly GCF_036934945.1). Classification (NCBI taxonomy): domain Eukaryota; kingdom Metazoa; phylum Chordata; class Actinopteri; order Salmoniformes; family Salmonidae; genus Oncorhynchus; species Oncorhynchus masou. The sequence continues at coordinate 980,328 of NC_088239.1, read as the reverse complement.
ACAGTTGTGAAGAGGACACGCCAACACCCCTCAGGACACTGGAAAGATTTGGGTCCCCAGATCCTCAAAGGTATACAGCTGCACCATCGAGACCTGACCAGTTGCATCACTGTCTGGTATGGCGACTGCTCTGCCTCCGACCGTAAGGCGACAGAGAGCGACAGAGGCTACAGAGAGGAGTGCGGCCCAATACAACCTTTGGGGCCTTTGGCTTCCTGCCATCCAGGACCTCTATACCAGGTGGTGTCAGAAGGCCCAGTAATGTGTTTAAAGACTACAGTCACCCAGTCATAGATAAGAAGGCTATGTACAGACTCCCCCCTGTATATAGCCTCATTATTGTTACTTTATTGTGTTACTTTTCATTTATTTTTAATTCTTTACTTTAGTTTATTTAGTAAATATTTGGATCTGTGTTGTGGGCGGTATGTGAATTTATAAAGAATACTGTATGTACAGAAATGGTTTGTTCAGTGGGACATTAATATCCAACTAGCCAGTGACAACTGTGTGGAGTGAGTTTGGAGTTTGACAGGAACTATGTAATCTCATTACAGTGTTACTACTGATTTAAACCACACACAGTGTGCTCATCGTACTACGTGCTATTTAACACTGTTTAGTAAAAAGCAGCAGGATGGCATTGTTTTGTCCTGAATGTTTTCCCTGGAGTTAACTCTGCAGAGTGGTCACTAGCCAGCACAGCCTCAAGTCATACAATCTGATTTTAAACCTAACCTTAACACTAACCTTAACCACACTGCTAACCCTAATGCCTAACCCATCTCTAAGTCATGTTCCCCGGGGGCCATTTTCATGTTTTCTGCATTGGCTTGGCTTTCAAGCAGGCAGAAGTTCGTCCTGTATGAAGTAGCACCGTGATAAATGAGGATGTCTTCTATCCTGTCAGATTTCAGTACTGGCCAATGAGGATGTCTTCTATCCTGTCAGATTTCAGTACTGGCCAATGAGGATGTCTTCTATCCTGTCAGATTTCAGTACTGGCCAATGAGGATGTCTTCCATCCTGTCAGATTTCAGTACTGGCCAATGAGGATGTCTTCTATCCTGTCAGATTTCAGTACTGGCCAATGAGGATGTCTTCTCTCCATCATTCTCCTAATTTTGCGAGAAATGAGTAATGCACATATGTCCTATTTGTCTGCTTCTTTAGTCCCAGATGCATTGTGCCGTTGCCAGAGATATTATACAGAGATATTATACAGAGATATTATACAGAGATATTATACAGAGATATTATACAGAGGAGATTGGAATCCAGTGAATGAAGGAACCTATAACACCCCACGCCCAGCTGACTGTCGACCAATCGCGTTCTCGTTGTAATACCACGTCAGATGGTTTCTAAGTTAATCTTCACACAATCCCTAAATTGATAGTGCAGTTTGTTTAGGGAATTTGGTATCATTGTGGGTAGCTATGTTTTCTAGCTGGCTACCTAGTTAAACACTACATTATGACTAAACACTACATTACTCACCTCATATGTATATACTGTACTCGATACCATCTACTGCATCTTGCCTATGCCGTTCTGTACCATCACTCATTCATATATTTTTATGTACATATTCGTATTCATTCCTTTACACTTGTGTGTATAAGGTAGTTGTTGCGAAATTTGTGAGGTTATATTGCTTGTTAGATATTACTGCATGGTCGGAACCAGAAGCACAAGCATTTCGCTACACTCGCATTAACATCTGCTAACCATGTGTATGTGACAAATAAAATTTGATTTGATTTGAAACGTATGTGGAGAACTGCTTGTTGCACATCTCATTCCAAAATCATGGGCATTAATATGGAGTTGGTCACCCCTTTGCTGCTATAACAGCCTCCACTCTTCTGGGAAAGCTTTAATATGGAGTTGGTCCACCCTTTGCTGCTATAACAGCCTCCTCTCTTCTGGGAAGGCATTGATATGGAGTTGGTCCACCCTTTGCTGCTATAACAGCCTCCACTCTTCTGGGAAGGCATTCCACTAGATGTTGGAACATTGCTGCTGTAACAGCCTCCACTCTTCTGGGAAGGCATTGATATGGAGTTGGTCCACCCTTTGCTGCTATAACAACCTCCACTCTTCTGGGAAAGCTTTCCATTAGATGTTGGAACATTGCTGTGGGACCACCAAACATTACAGTTGGCACTCTGTATTGGTGCAGCTGGAGTTCTCCTGGCAACCGTCAAACCCAGTTTCCACTGCTCCAGAGTCCAATGACGGTGGGCTTTACACCACTCCAGTCGACGCTTGGCATTGAGCATGGTGATCTTAGGCTTGTGTGCGGCTGCTCGGCCATGGAAACCCATTTCATGAAGCTCCCGAGGATATTGTGCTGACGTTTCTTCCAGAGGCAGTTGGGAACTCAGTACTGAGTGTTGCAACCAAGGCGATTTTTACACGCTTCAGCACTCGGTGGTCCTGTTCTGTGAGCTTGTGTGGCCTACCACTTCGCAGCTGAGCCGTTGTTGCTCCTAGACGTTTCCGCTACACGATAACAGCACTTACAGTTGACCGGGGCAGTTCCAGCAGGACAGAAATTTGATGATCTGACTTGTTTGAACGGTGGCATCCTATGACGGTGACACGTTTTTGAAGTCACTGAACTCTTCGGTACAGGCCATTCTACTGCCAATGTTTGTCTATGGAGATTGCATGCCTGTATGCTGTGGATTTTATACACCTGTCAGCAATGGGTGTGGCTGAAATAGCCGAATCCACTAATTTGAAGGGGTGTCCACATACTTTTGTGTATATATAGTGTATTCCCTATACGGTAGACTACTTTAAACCGAAACAGTTGACCACTTCATAGGATATATGGTGCCTTTTGGGACACAGCCTTCTATGCACACTTTCGCACAGGAAACTCCACCTTAAATCCACTCATACATTCAATGTTGTATAACAGACTCTGGGCTGTAATACCAGCCAGCAATACATTCATTTGGTGTGTAACAGCCAGCATACATTCTATGGTGTATAATGACTCTGGGCTGTAATACCAGCCAGTCATACATTCTATGTTGTATAATGACTCGGGCTGTAACACCAGCCAGCCATACATTCTATGGTGTATAATGACTCTGGGCTGTAATACCAGCCAGCCATACATTCTACGTTGTATAATGACTCTGGGCTGTAATACCAGCCAGCCATACATTCTACGTTGTATAATGACTCTGGGCTGTAACACCAGCCAGCCATACATTCTATGGTGTATAATGACTCTGGGCTGTAATACCAGCCAGCCATACATTCTACGTTGTATAATGACTCTGGGCTGTAATACCAGCCAGCCATACATTCTATGGTGTATAATGACTCTGGGCTGTAATACCAGCCAGCCATACATTCTACGTTGTATAATGACTCTGGGCTGTAATACCAGCCAGCCATACATTCTACGTTGTATAATGACTCTGGGCTGTAACACCAGCCAGCCATACATTCTATGGTGTATAATGACTCTGGGCTGTAATACCAGCCAGCCATACATTCTACGTTGTATAATGACTCTGGGCTGTAATACCAGCCAGCCATACATTCTACGTTGTATAATGACTCTGGGCTGTAATACCAGCCAGCCATACATTCTACGTTGTATAATGACTCTGGGCTGTAACACCAGCCAGCCATACATTCTATGGTGTATAATGACTCTGGGCTGTAATACCAGCCAGCCATACATTCTACGTTGTATAATGACTCTGGGCTGTAACACCAGCCAGCCATACATTCTACGTTGTATAATGACTCTGGGCTGTAATACCAGCCAGCCATACATTCTACGTTGTATAATGACTCTGGGCTGTAATACCAGCCTAGTGCTATCAAACTTAGCTGGCAGGCGTAGCCTACAATTGCTTTCTTGGAACATTGTCACTTATAGCCGCAACCTTGATTCAAGTGCTCCTTCTCTGTAAACAGATGTGTTTGGCCTTCTGTTTTTGTTGTTGGTGTTGTGTTTGTGGCATTCTTCAGTCAACCATCAAATATGATATGATTCACACAATAACAAGCAGGGCATTCCCATGGTCCCAAAGCCAGGTGGCAAACGCCTGAATGACAGATGGGAAGTATGTGGCATTCCATGTAAGTGATGGGGTTGTAGAGGCAATGAGTTTACTGTATAAAATGCTCCTCTCCTACTCCTTCTCCTCCTCTCCTTCTCCCACACTCCTTCTCCTCCTCTCCTTCTCCCACACTCCTTCTCCTCCTCTCCTTCTCCCACACTCCTTCTCCTCCTCTCCTTCTCCCACACTCCTTCTCCTCCTCTCCTTCTCACACACTCCTTCTCCTCCTCTCCTTCTCCCACACTCCTACTCCTTCTCCCACACTCCTACTCCTCCTCTCCTTCTCCCACACTCCTACTCCTCCTCTCCTTCTCCCACACTCCTACTCCTTCTCCCACACTCCTACTCCTCCTCTCCTTCTCCCACACTCCTTCTCCTCCTCTCCTTCTCCCACACTCCTTCTCCTCCTCTCCTTCTCCCACACTCCTTCTCCTCCTCTCCTTCTCCCACACTCCTACTCCTTCTCCCACACTCCTTCTCCTCCTCTCCTTCTCCCACACTCCTTCTCCTCCTCTCCTTCTCCCACACTCCTTCCCCTCCCCTCCTCTCCTTCTCCTCCTCTCCTTCTCCCACACTCCTTCTCCTCCTCTCCTTCTCCCACACTCCTTCCCCTCCCCTCCTCTCCTTCTCCCACACTCCTCCTTCTCCTCCTCTCCTTCTCCCACACTTCTTCCCCTCCTCCTTCTCCTCCTCTCCTTCTCCCACACTCCTTCTCCTCCTCTCCTTCTCCCACACTCCTTCTCCTCCTCTCCTTCTCCCACACTCCTTCTCCTCCTCTCCTTCTCCCACACTCCTTCTCCTCCTCTCCTTCCCCTCCTCTCCTTCTCCTCCTCTCCTTCTCCTCCTCTCCTTCCCCTCCTCTCCTTCTCCTCCTCTCCTTCCCCTCCTCTCCTTCCCCTCCCCTCCTCTCCTTCTCCCACACTCCTCCTTCTCCTCCTCTCCTTCTCCCACACTTCTTCCCCTCCTACTTCTCCTCCTCTCCTTCTCCCACACTCCTTCTCCCACACTCCTTCTCCTCCTCTCCTTCCCCTCCTCTCCTTCCCCTCCCCTCCTCTCCTTCTCCCACACTCCTCCTTCTCCTCCTCTCCTTCTCCCACACTTCTTCCCCTCCTCCTTCTCCTCCTCTCCTTCTCCCACACTCCTTCTCCTCCTCTCCTTCTCCCACACTCCTTCTCCCACACTCCTTCTCCCACACTCCTTCTCCTCCTCTCCTTCTCCTCCTCTCCTTCTCCCACACTTCTTCCCCTCCTGCTTCTCCTCCTCTCCTTCTCCCACACTCCTTCTCCCACACTCCTTCTCCTCCTCTCCTTCTCCCACACTCCTTCTCCTCCTCTCCTTCTCCCACACTCCTTCTCCTCCTCTCCTTCCCCTCCTCTCCTTCTCCTCCTCTCCTTCCCCTCCTCTCCTTCTCCTCCTCTCCTTCCCCTCCTCTCCTTCCCCTCCCCTCCTCTCCTTCTCCCACACTCCTCCTTCTCCTCCTCTCCTTCTCCCACACTTCTTCCCCTCCTACTTCTCCTCCTCTCCTTCTCCCACACTCCTTCTCCTCCTCTCCTTCTCCCACACTCCTTCTCCTCCTCTCCTTCTCCCACACTCCTTCTCCTCCTCTCCTTCTCCCACACTCCTTCTCCTCCTCTCCTTCTCCCACACTCCTTCTCCTCCTCTCCTTCTCCCACACTCCTTCTCCTCCTCTCCTTCTCCCACACTCCTTCCCCTCCCCTCCTCTCCTTCTCCCACACTCCTCCTTCTCCTCCTCTCCTTCTCCCACACTTCTTCCCCTCCTCCTTCTCCTCCTCTCCTTCTCCCACACTCCTTCTCCCACACTCCTGCTCCTCCTCTCCTTCTCCCACACTCCTTCTCCCACACTCCTTCTCCTCCTCTCCTTCTCCCACACTCCTTCTCCCACACTCCTTCTCCTCCTCTCCTTCTCCCACACTCCTTCTCCTCCTCTCCTTCTCCCACACTCCTTCCACAGTGTCTCTGGTCCAGCCACAGTGTCTCTGGTCCAGCCACAGTGTCTCTGGTTCAGTTAGAGTGAGCTCCCGAGTGGTGCAGTGGTCTAAGGCACTGCATTTCAGTGTAAGAGGCTTCACTACAGTCCCTGGTTCGACTCCAGGCTGTATCACATCCGGCCGTGATTGGGAGTCCCATAGAGTGGCGCACAATTGGCCAAGCGTCGTCCTGGTTTGGTGGGAGGGGGTAGGCCTTCATTATAAGTAAGAATTTCTTCTAAACTGACGAGACTAGTTAAATAAAGGTTAAGTAACAATAAATAGATTGAAGGCAGATTAGAGGAACCAGCTTTACTGTAGACTTTTGTAGTAAGTATCAGTACTCAAGATTTCATAGCACTTTGTTAGCAATGACTACTGTAGATTTCACAACACTTTGTTAGCAATGACTACTGTAGATTTCACAACACTTTGTTAGCAATGACTACTGTAGATTTCATAACACTTTGTTAGCAGTAATTACTGTAGATTTCATAACACTGTTAGCAATAATTACTGTAGATTTCATAACACTTTGTTAGCAGTAATTACTGTAGATTTCATAACACTGTTAGCAATAATTACTGTAGATTTCATAACACTTTGTTAGCAGTAATTACTGTAGATTTCACGACACTTTGGCAGTAAGAATCATAACTGAAAATGTCATTAGACCCAGGAAGTAAGGACCATTTCTGTAGATTTCATTAGACCCAGGGAGTAAGGACAATTTCTGTAGATTTCATTGGCTGACTTCTTTATATAATCTGGCTAGCAGGCCCAGGAGGCAATTTCTACATGTTTTCTGTTTAAACAGAAATTACCTAGAGTAATATAGCACCTCTTCAAGCCTTCGGGAAGCCGGATCTACCAATTATGACACCTCAATGTTAGGAACAGTGATACTGTGGCTGGACCAGAGACACTGTGGCTGGACCAGAGACACTGTGGCTGGACCAGAGACACTGTGGCTGGACCAGAGGCACTGTGGCTGGACCAGAGACACTGTGGCTGGACCAGAGACACTGTGGCTGGACCAGAGGCACTGTGGCTGGACCAGAGACACTGTGGCTGGACCAGAGACACTGTGGCTGGACCAGAGACACTGTGGCTGGACCAGAGACAATGTGGCTGGAATAGAGACAATGTGGCTGGACCAGAGACACTGTGGCTGGACAAAATGCACTGTGGCTGGACCAGAGACACTGTGGCTGGACCAGAGACGATGTGGCTGGAATAGAGACAATGTGGCTGGACCAGAGTCACTATATTTGGATTGAGGTTGTGAGAGTCTGTGGTGTCTAGAGAGCTTGTCTTTGATAAGCCCATTGAATTCTGTTATTAAAGCTAGTCATTGAGGAATTAAAAGCTCTTAATCTTACACTTTGGGGTTTTGGTTGCTGTGTAACTTAGCTAGCGGACCCAGTTAGATGTGGACAGAAACATCCCTCTGTTGATGACGTATGTGAGTTGATGAGTAGCCGTAGGTTTGGTTTTACAGGCCTGCAGTAGTTGTTCCATTGACTAATGCAATTACAATGATTCAGTCATTCAGTTTCCCTTTCACATGGATCCCAGCTGGGTTATAAGGTCTAGGACATGTTATTGACCATCTGACCCACCCAATAAGGTTCCGATGCCCTGTTCTCACCACTGTGTTTCTCTTCACTATTAGCCTAACAGCTATTGGTCCCAACGTTGCTTTGGTAACACAGGTCTGTGACCCACACAGGAATGACTACCATAATGGTCATCATTACGCCTGACAGGAATATTACATGGCACGTTGGACTTCCCTTCTCTTTTATTTTCCACCTCTTAATTGTTTTTCCGCTCTGGGAGAAATAAATGAGAGACTGGTTTGGTCTGGGTCTCGGGCGGCTGACGTTTAGCCTGCAGAGAGACCTCAGAAGTTATTGCCTGGGCAGATGCTGCCCGGTGATGTCATGTTGAATTCCAAAGGTTGAGGTCTGTATGGGTTGGTTAGGGTAATCAACATCCCAGCCCCCTCTGTGGTCACGGATTATGGCACGGCTCTGTTTTACCAATCATGGAAGGAAGCTTTCGAGGCCCACAAAAAAAAAATCTATTTTAGTTGCAGACAGCTAAAATAATGTCTGACTAACCATCTCCCAGCATGCAACACATCGTTTCCCTCTGATTGGTGTGTTTCGACCGAGCTCAGCCCTCAATGACACGTTACTGCTAGGGTTGTAAGTGAGAGCATATGGAGGTGCTGACTGGCTGACTGGCTGGTTGGCAGGCTGACCGACTGGCTGGCTGACTGGCTGGAGGTAGGCTGACTGACTGACTGGCTAGCTGACTGACTGGCCGACTGGCTGGTTGGCAGGCTGACTGGCTGATGGCTAGCTGACTGACCTACTGGCTGACTAGCTCACTGACTGGCTGGTGGTAGGCTGGCTGACTGACTGACTGACTGACTGACTGGCTGACTGGCTGGTTGGCTGGCTGACTGGCTAGCTGACTGACCTACTGGTTGACTGGCTCACTGACTGGCTGACTGGTTACTGGCTGACTGACTGGCTGGCTGACTGGCTGACTTGCTGGCTGGCTGGCTGGCTGACTGACTTGCTGGCTGGCTGGCTGGCTGGCTGACTGACTTACTGGCTGGCTGACTGGCTGACCGAATGACTGGCTGACTGACTGGTCTAACTAAAGGTGTGTCCCAAATGTCAGCCTAAAGCAGTTCCCATAGGGCTCTGGTCCCAAGCAGTTTACTAAACAGGAAATATGGTTTCATTTGGGAATGGTTGAACAAACTGGGTGATTGTTATGTGAACAGAAATGTGTGTACTGGTTCCTGGCCCACAGCTACTAGAAATGTCAGCTGTGCAACAAAAGCTGCACGTGGTTACATGAACTAGTGTTTACATGAACTAGTGTTTACATGAACTAGTGGTTACATGAACTAGTGGTTACATGAAATAGTGGTTACATTAACTCATGGTTACATTAACTCGTGGTTACATTAACTAGTGGTTACATTAACTCGTGGTTACATTAACTCGTGGTTACATTGATTCATTGTTACATTAACTAGTGGTTACATTAACTAGTGGTTACATTAACTGATGGTTACATTAACTTGTGGTTACATTAACTCATTAACAAGTGGTTACATTTACCTATTGTTACATTAACTTGTGGTTACATTAACTCATTAACTAGTGGTTACATTAGCTCATGGTTACATTAACTTGTGGTTACATTAACTCATTAACTAGTGGTTACATTTACTTATTGTTACATTAACTCGTGGTTACATTGATTCATTGTTACATTAACTAGTGGTTACATTAACTAGTGGTTACATTAACTCATGGTTACATTAACTTGTGGTTACATTAACTCATTAACTAGTGGTTACATTAGCTCGTGGTTACATTAACTTGTGGTTACATTAAATAGTGGTTACATTAACTCGTGGTTACATTGATTCATTGTTACATTAACTAGTGGTTACATTAACTAGTGGTTACATTAACTCATGGTTACATTAACTTGTGGTTACATTAACTCATTAACTAGTGGTTACATTAGCTCGTGGTTACATTAACTTGTGGTTACATTAAATAGTGGTTACATTAACTCGTGGTTACATTAACTCGTGGTTACATTAATTTGTGGTTACATTAAATAGTGGTTACATTAACTAGTGGTTACATTAACTCGTGGTTACATTAACTCGTGGTTACATTGATTCATTGTTACATTAACTAGTGGTTACATTTACTTATTATTACATTAACTTGTGGTTACATTAACTTGTGGTTACATTAAATTGTGGTTACATTAACTTGTGGTTACATTGATTCATTGTTACATTAACTAGTGGTTACATTAACTAGTGATTACATTTACTTATTGTTACATTAACTTGTGGTTACATTAACTCATTAACTAGTGGTTACATTAACTCATGGTTACAGTAACTAGTGGTTACATTAATTTATTGTTACATTAACTCATGGTTGCATTAACTAGTGGTTACATTAACTAATGTTTACATTAACTAATGTTTACATTAACAAGTTGTTACATTAACTTGTGGTTGCATGAACTCATGGTTACATTAACTAGTGGTTACATTAACTAGTGGTTACATTAACGTATTGTTACATTAACTAGTGGTTGCATTAACTTATTGTTACATTAACATGTGGTTACATTAACTAGTGGTTACATTAACTAATGGTTACATTAACTAGTGGTTACATTAACTTGTGGTTACATTAACTCATGGTTACAGTAACTAGTGGTTCCATTAATTTATTGTTACATTAACTCATGGTTACATTAACTAGTGGTTACATTAACTAGTGGTTACATTAACTAATGTTTACATTAACAAGTGGTTACATTAACTTGTGGTGGCATGAACTCATGGTTACATTAACTAGTGGTTACATTAACTCATGGTTACATTAACTCATTAACTAGTGGTTACATTAACTCGTGGTTACATTACCTTATTGTTACATTAACTAGTGGTTACATTAACTCGTGGTTACATTACCTTATTGTTACATTAACTAGTGGTTACATTAACTAGTGGTTACATTAACATGTGGTTACATTAACTTGTGGTGACGTGAAATTGATATATATGCTGTATCTCCAGGTGTCATGCTCCACAGGAAGAGCTGTACAGAGTACATCAGATTCTGCTCCATTAAGAGCTGTGTATCAGTCTGTATTCCGCCTGCACTATCTCAGCCTGCCAGATGGAAGGCCGAGTACGGCAGGGGGAGGCCGGTGCGTTTTTTCATAACATCTGTCATTTGTAGATAATAGAAGAAGAAGCATCGACTGCGCGTCCAGAGCTGAATTGTTTAGGTTCCGGAGGCAAAAGGCTAAACTGGAGAAACAGGAGCCAGTCTCGGCACACCTCCTGTCAGATCCACATTCATTTAATTGCGTTTAATAATATATTCGTTGAGTTTTCGGTCCGGTCGACCTTCGTCAGAGCTCCAGGTAATCTCACTGTTGGTAATCCCACTAGTGTTTATTGGACATATGCTCTGATGAAAGTAGACTGATGGAAAGCTCAACCACAATTAAAGATGGTTTGCATCTGACTGGAGGTGTCAGGAAATGTTTTCCTGTTTCTCCTGAACATCTGTCAATTCCTCCAATCAGGAGCAAGTACCCCGATAGGATTAGGTGCCTGGCCTTAAATGATAACAAATCAAGTAAGAAACAAACAATCATTTAATTTGTATTTATTTTTAGCGCACTACAATGGGAGTAGGGTGCCATTGGGGACACATTCTGAGCATTCTGGGAGCAGCTGAGTTTATTTTGGCCAAACAGCAACTTTACAACATTTGGTGATCCATCGTAGGGGGGGGGGTCCGGAGACTGTTGACTTAGTGGATACCAAACCTACTGCAGTTACAGAAGTCTGTTTTGTGTCAGTTAGCCAAGAATAGCCGGTCAACACTAACGGCAGAGATGGAGTCGGACAAAACAGAAGGCTTTAGTAGGATTATCAGAGTGTGAAAGTTTACCAAGATGGTTCTGGAGAAAATGTGCTACAGGAAAACAGAGTTAAAGCAGGGCCGGCTCTAGCCTTTTTCGGGGCCCTACAAGGGATTTGATTAGGGCCTCCCCCACCTCATAACAAAACATTTTAGTGCCTCCCCCCTTAATGGTGGAGAGACATTTTAGTGCCCCCCCTTAATGGTGGAGAGACATTTTAGTGCCCCCCCCCCCCTTAATGGTGGAGAGACATTTTAGTGCCCCCCCCCTTAATGGTGGAGAGACATTTTAGTGCCCCCCCCCTTAATGGTGGAGAGACAAGAGAAAAGCTGATGATGAACAACCACATTTCGACATTGCACCTGGTCTATTCAACTATTCTTACTCTCAACAGTAAGTTTAGACCCCAAATTAGTTCCCCCCAAAAATGTGATAAATAGACAATTGTTTTGTTTTTTTGTATTCCCGGGGCCCCCTAGCAGGCTGGAGGCCCTAAGTGTGTCACTTTTGCCTTGAACCGGCCCTGATTTACAGCAGAGCAGGGCTGTCAGTCTGAGTCCAGCCATTCTGAGCTGAGAGGACAGGGCTGAATACCTCTCTTTCTGTAGGCTGTTAATTCATACCAACCTGTCAAACGCATTCTCCTCTGTTTGCTCCCGACTGACTAGACTAGACACTCATCCTACAAAATTGCTAATGTTTAAAACCCTCCATCTTTTTCCCTCCCTCTGTCTCTCTCCTTCCCTCCGTCTCTCTCCTTCCCTCCGTCTCTCTCCTTCCCTCCGTCTCTCTCCCTCCCTCCATCTCCCTCCCTCCGTTTCTCTCCTTCCCTCCGTCTCTCTCCCTCCCTCTGTCTCTCTGTCTCCCTCCCTCTGTCTCTCTGTCTCCCTCCCTCTGTCTCTCTGTCTCCCTCTCTCTGTCTCCCTCCCTCTGTCTCCCTCTCTCTGTCTCCCTCCCTCTATCTCTCTGTCTCCCTCCCTCTATCTCTCTGTCTCCCTCCCTCTGTCTCTCTGTCTCCCTCCCTCTGTCTCTCTGTCTCCCTCTGTCTCTCTGTCTCCCTCTGTCTCTCTGTCTCCCTCCCTCTGTCTCCCTCCCTCTGTCTCCCTCTCTCTGTCTCCCTCCCTCTGTCTCTCTGTCTCCCTCCCTCTGTCTCTCTGTCTCCCTCCCTCTGTCTCTCTGTCTCCCTCCCTCTGTCTCTCTGTCTCCCTCCCTCTGTCTCTCTGTCTCCCTCCCTCTGTCTCTCTGTCTCCCTCTCTCTGTCTCCCTCTCTCTGTCTCCCTCTCTCTGTCTCACTCCCTCTGTCTCCCTCTCTCTGTCTCCCTCCCTCTGTCTCTCTGTCTCCCTCCCTCTGTCTCTCTGTCTCCCTCCCTCTGTCTCTCTGTCTCCCTCTCTCTGTCTCCCTCTCTCTGTCTCCCTCTCTCTGTCTCCCTCCCTCTGTCTCCCTCCCTCTGTCTCCCTCCCTCTGTCTCCCTCTCTCTGTCTCCCTCTCTCTGTCTCCCTCTCTCTGTCTCCCTCTCTCTGTCTCCCTCCCTCTGTCTCTCTGTCTCCCTCCCTCTGTCTCTCTGTCTCCCTCCCTCTGTCTCTCTGTCTCCCTCGCTCTGTCTCTCTGTCTCCCTCCCTCTGTCTCTCTGTCTCCCTCCCTCTGTCTCTCTCCTTCCCTCCGTCTCTAATACATTATAAACTGTAGACTGACTCTAATACATTATAAACTGTAGACTGACTAATACATTATAACCTGTAGACTGACTCTAATACATTATAACCTGTAGACTGACTCTAATACATTATAACCTGTAGACTGACTCTAATACATTATAACCTGTAGACTGACTCTAATGGGGCGGCAGTGTAGCCTAGTGGTTAGAGTGTTGGACTAGTAACCGCAAGGTTGAGAGTTCAAACTCCCGAGCTGACAAGGTACAAAATCTGTCGTTCTGCCCCTGAACAGGCAGTTAACCCACTGTTCCCAGGCCGTCATTGAAAATAATAATTTGTTCTTAACTGACTTGCCTGGTTAAATAAAGGTAAAAAAATAAAATACATTATAACCTGTCCTTCAGCCAGCCCTGTCCAACCCAGACCCATGCCTCAGAGTTCCCATGTCTCGTCGTCGTCGTTGATGATCTGCCCCCTCCGTCTCTCTCCCTCCTACCATCTCTAATACATTATAACCTGTAGACTGTCTCTAATACATTATAACCTGTCCTTCAGCCAGCCCTGTCCAACCCAGACCCATGCCTCAGAGCTCCTCGTTGATGATCTGCCCCTCTTTTCTCCCGGTTGTCTGTGAACACGTTGTTCTGCTGCTTAGCAAGCGTTTCTAGTTCTGGTCCAAGCGTGTGAGGCTGATTGGCTGTCTGGCTGACTGGTTGGTTGACTGGCTGGCTGAAGTGTTGTTTGCTTGCAGTGCTGGGAAACCTGGCAATGCAATTGTTGATCCGAGAGACAGTCGAGGCAAGAAAATCCTGTGAATCACACCCCAGTGATGTAAGAACTAAACGTGTCTCTGTAATAGAGGTGGTTAGTCTATCTGGGCCCAGGGGTAATAGAGGTGGTTAGTCTATCTGGGCCCAGGGGTAATAGAGGTGGTTAGTCTATCTGGGCCCAGGGGTAATAGAGGTGGTTAGTCTATCTGGGCCCAGGGGTAATAGAGGTGGTTAGTCTATCTGGGCCCAGGGGTAATAGAGGTGGTTAGTCTATCTGGGCCCAGGGGTAATAGAGGTGGTTAGTCTATCTGGGCCCAGGGGTAATAGAGGTGGTTAGTCTATCTGGGCCCAGGGGTAATAGAGGTGGTTAGTCTATCTGGGCCCAGGGGTAATAGAGGTGGTTAGTCTATCTGGGCCCAGGGGTAATAGAGGTGGGTAGTGTGTCTGGGCCCAGGGGTAATAGAGGTGGTTAGTGTGTCTGGGCCCAGGGGTAATAGAGGTGGTTAGTGTGTCTGGGCCCAGGGGTAATAGAGGTGGTTAGTCTATCTGGGCCCAGGGGTAATAGAGGAGGTTAGTGTGTCTGGGCCCAGGGGTAATAGAGGTGGTTAGTCTATCTGGGCCCAGGGGTAATAGAGGTGGTTAGTGTGTCTGGGCCCAGGGGTAATAGAGGTGGGTAGTGTGTCTGGGCCAAGGGGTAATAGAGGTGGTTAGTGTGTCTGGGCCCAGGGGTAATAGAGGTGGTTAGTGTGTCTGGTGATATGGTGCTGCTAGTGATAGACAACATACTCAGAATGATACCTGGTGATATGGTGCTGCTAGACAACATACTCAGATTGTTACCTGGTGATATGGTGCTGCTAGACAACATACTCAGAATGTTACCTGGTGATATGGTGCTGCTAGTGATAGACAGCATACTCAGATTGTTACCTGGTGATATGGTGCTGCTAGTGATAGACAACATACTCAGATTGTTACCTGGTGATATGGTGCTGCTAGTGATAGACAACATACTCAGATTGTTGCCTGGTGATATGGTGCTGTTAGACAACATACTCAGTGTTACCTGGTGATATGGTGCTGCTAGTGATAGACAACATACTCAGTGTTACCTGGTGATATGGTGCTGCTAGTGATAGACAACATACTCAGAATGTTACCTGGTGATATGGTGCTGTTAGTGATAGACAACATACTCAGAATGTTACCTGGTGATATGGTGCTGATAGACAACATACTCAGAATGTTACCTGGTGATATGGTGCTGATAGACAACATACTCAGAATGTTACCTGGTGATATGGTGCTGCTAGTGATAGACAACATACTCAGAATGTTACCTGGTGATATGGTGCTGCTAGTGATAGACAACATACTCAGAATGTTACCTGGTGATATGGTGCTGCTAGTGATAGACAACATACTCAGAATGTTACCTGGTGATATGGTGCTGCTAGTGATAGACAACATACTCAGAATGTTACCTGGTGATATGGTGCTGCTAGTGATAGACAACATACTCAGAATGTTACCTGGTGATATGGTGCTGCTAGTGATAGACAACATACTCAGAATGTTACCTGGTGATATGGTGCTGCTAGTGATAGACAACATACTCAGAATGTTACCTGGTGATATGGTGCTGCTAGTGATAGACAACATACTCAGAATGTTACCTGGTGATATGGTGCTGCTAGTGATAGACAACATACTCAGAATGTTACCTGGTGATATGGTGCTGCTAGTGATAGACACCATACTCAGAATGTTACCTGGTGATATGGTGCTGTTAGTGATAGACACCATACTCAGAATGTTACCTGGTGATATGGTGCTGCTAGTGATAGACAACATACTCAGAATGTTACCTGGTGATATGGTGCTGCTAGACAACATACTCAGAATGTTACCTGGTGATATGGTGCTGTTAGACAACATACTCAGAATGTTACCTGGTGATATGGTGCTGATAGACAACATACTCAGAATGTTACCTGGTGATATGGTGCTGCTAGTGATAGACAACATACTCAGAATGTTACCTGGTGATATGGTGCTGCTAGACAACATACTCAGAATGTTACCTGGTGATATGGTGCTGCTAGTGATAGACAACATACTCAGAATGTTACCTGGTGATATGGTGCTGCTAGTGATAGACAACATACTCAGATTGTTACCTGGTGATATGGTGCTGCTAGTGATAGACAACATACTCAGTGTTACCTGGTGATATGGTGCTGCTAGTGATAGACAACATACTCAGAATGTTACCTGGTGATATGGTGCTGTTAGACAACATACTCAGAATGTTACCTGGTGATATGGTGCTAGTGATAGACAACATACTCAGAATGTTACCTGGTGATATGTTGCTGCTAGTGATAGACAACATACTCAGAATGTTACCTGGTGATATGGTGCTGCTAGTGATAGACAACATACTCAGAATGTTACCTGGTGATATGGTGCTGCTAGTGATAGACAACATAGTCAGAATGTTACCTGGTGATGTGGTGCTGCTAGTGATAGACAACATACTCAGAATGTTACCTGGTGATATGGTGCTAGTGATAGACAACATACTCAGAATGTTACCTGGTGATATGGTGCTGCTAGTGATAGACAACATACTCAGAATGTTACCTGGTGATATGTGCTGCTAGTGATAGACAACATACTCAGATTGTTACCTGGTGATATGGTGTGCTAGTGATAGACAACATACTCAGAATGTTACCTGGTGATATGGTGCTGCTAGTGATAGACAACATACTCAGAATGTTACCTGGTGATATGGTGCTGATAGTGATAGACAACATACTCAGATTGTCACCTGGTGATATGGTGCTGTTAGACAACATACTCAGAATGTTACCTGGTGATATGGTGCTGCTAGTGATAGACAACATACTCAGATTGTTACCTGGTGATATGGTGTGCTAGTGATAGACAACATACTCAGAATGTTACCTGGTGATATGGTGCTGCTAGTGACAACATACTCAGAATGTTACCTGGTGATATGGTGCTGCTAGTGATAGACAACATACTCAGCATGTTACCTGGTGATATGGTGCTGATAGTGATAGACAACATACTCAGAATGTTACCAGGTGATATGGTGCTGCTAGACAACATACTCAGAATGTTACCTGGTGATATGGTGCTGTTAGTGATAGACAACATACTCAGAATGTTACCTGGTGATATGGTGCTGCTAGTGATAGACAACATACTCAGAATGTTACCTGGTGATATGGTGCTGATAGACAACTTACTCAGAATGTTACCTGGTGATATGGTGCTGCTGATAGACAACATACTCAGAATGTTACCTGGTGATATGGTGCTGCTAGTGATAGACAACATACTCAGAATGTTACCTGGTGATATGGTGCTGCTAGTGATAGACAACATACTCAGAATGTTACCTGGTGATGTGGTGCTGCTAGTGATAGACAACATACTCAGAATGTTACCTGGTGATATGGTGCTGATAGACAACATACTCAGAATGTTACCTGGTGATATGGTGCTGCTAGTGATAGACAACATACTCAGAATGTTACCTGGTGATATGGTGCTGTAGTGATAGACAACATACTCAGAATGTTACCTGGTGATATGGTGCTGCTAGTGATAGACAACATACTCAGAATGTTACCTGGTGATATGGTGCTGCTAGTGATAGACAACATACTCAGAATGTTACCTGGTGATATGGTGCTGCTAGTGATAGACAACATACTCAGAATGTTACCTGGTGATATGGTGATGATAGACAACATACTCAGAATGTTACCTGGTGATATGGTGCTGCTAGTGATAGACAACATACTCAGAATGTTACCTGGTGATATGGTGCTGCTAGTGATAGACAACATACTCAGAATGTTACCTGGTGATATGGTGCTGTTAGTGATAGACAACATACTCAGAATGTTACCTGGTGATATGGTGCTGATAGTGTTAGACAACATACTCAGAATGTTACCTGGTGATATGGTGTGATAGACAACATACTCAGAATGTTACCTGGTGATATGGTGCTAGTGATAGACAACATACTCAGAATGTTACCTGGTGATATGGTGCTGCTAGTGATAGACAACATACTCAGATTGTTACCTGGTGATGTGGTGCTGCTAGTGATAGACAACATACTCAGATTGTTACCTGGTGATATGGTGCTGCTAGTGATAGACAACATACTCAGAATGTTACCTGGTGATATGGTGCTGCTAGTGATAGACAACATACTCAGAATGTTACCTGGTGATATGGTGCTGTGATAGACAACATACTCAGAATGTTACCTGGTGATATGGTGCTGCTAGTGATAGACAACATACTCAGAATGTTACCTGGTGATATGGTGCTGTTAGACAACATACTCAGAATGTTACCTGGTGATATGGTGCTGCTAGTGATAGACAACATACTCAGAATGTTACCTGGTGATATGGTGCTGCTAGACAACATACTCAGAATGTTACCTGGTGATATGGTGCTGCTAGTGACAGACAACATACTCAGAATGTTACCTGGTGATATGGTGCTGCTAGTGATAGACAACATACTCAGAATGTTACCTGGTGATATGGTGCTGCTAGTGATAACATACTCAGAATGTTACCTGGTGGTATGGTGCTGTTAGACAACATACTCAGAATGTTACCTGGTGATATGGTGCTGCTAGTGATAGACAACATACTCAGAGTGTTACCTGGTGATATGGTGCTGCTAGTGATAGACAACATACTCAGCATGTTACCTGGTGATATGGTGCTGCTAGTGATAGACAACATACTCAGAATGTTACCTGGTGATATGGTGCTGCTAGTGATGGACAACATACTCAGAATGTTAGCTGGTGATATGATGCTGCTAGTGATGGACAACATACTCAGAATGTTACCTGGTGATATGGTGCTGTGATAGACAACATACTCAGAATGTTACCTGGTGATATGGTGCTGATAGACAACATACTCAGAATGTTACCTGGTGATATGGTGCTGCTAGTGATAGACAACATACTCAGAATGTTACCTGGTGATATGGTGCTGCTAGTGATAGACAACATACTCAGAATGTTACCTGGTGATATGGTGCTGATAGACAACATACTCAGAATGTTACCTGGTGATATGGTGCTGCTAGTGATAGACAACATACTCAGAATGTTACCTGGTGATATGGTGCTGCTAGTGATAGACAACATACTCAGAATGTTACCTGGTGATATGGTGCTGCTAGACAACATACTCAGAATGTTACCTGGTGATATGGTGCTGCTAGTGATAGACAACATACTCAGAATGTTACCTGGTGATATGGTGCTGCTAGTGATAGACAACATACTCAGAATGTTACCTGGTGATATGATGTGCTGTTAGACAACATACTCAGAATTTTACCTGGTGATATGGTGCTGCTAGTGATAGACAACATACTCAGAATGTTACCTGGTGATATGGTGCTGCTAGTGATAGACAACATACTCAGAATGTTACCTGGTGATATGGTGCTGCTAGTGATAGACAACATACTCAGAATGTTACCTGGTGATATGGTGCTGCTAGTGATAGACAACATACTCAGATTGTTACCTGGTGATATGGTGCTGCTAGTGATAGACAACATACTCAGAATGTTACCTGGTGATATGGTGCTGATAGACAACATACTCAGAATGTTACCTGGTGATATGGTGCTGCTAGTGACAGACAACATACTCAGAATGTTACCTGGTGATATGGTGCTGATAGACAACATACTCAGAATGTTACCTGGTGATATGGTGCTGCTAGTGATAGACAACATACTCAGAATGTTACCTGGTGATATGGTGCTGCTAGTGATAGACAACATACTCAGAATGTTACCTGGTGATATGGTGCTGCTAGTGATAGACAACATACTCAGAATGTTACCTGGTGATATGGTGCTGCTAGTGATAGACAACATACTCAGAATGTTACCTGGTGATATGGTGCTGCTAGTGATAGACAACATACTCAGAATGTTACCTGGTGATATGGTGCTGCTAGTGATAGACAACATACTCAGAATGTTACCTGGTGATATGGTGCTGCTAGTGATAGACAACATACTCAGAATGTTACCTGGTGATATGGTGCTGCTAGACAACATACTCAGAATGTTACCTGGTGATATGGTGCTGCTAGTGATAGACAACATACTCAGAATGTTACCTGGTGATATGGTGCTGCTAGTGATAGACAACATACTCAGAATGTTACCTGGTGATATGGTGCTGATAGACAACATACTCAGAATGTTACCTGGTGATATGGTGCTGCTAGACAACATACTCAGAATGTTACCTGGTGATATGGTGCTGCTAGTGATAGACAACATACTCAGAATGTTACCTGGTGATATGGTGCTGCTAGTGATAGACAACATACTCAGAATGTTACCTGGTGATATGGTGCTGCTAGTGGACAACATACTCAGAATGTTACCTGGTGATATGGTGCTGCTAGTGATAGACAACATACTCAGAATGTTACCTGGTGATATGGTGCTGCTAGACAACATACTCAGAATGTTACCTGGTGATATGGTGCTGCTAGTGATAGACAACATACTCAGAATGTTACCTGGTGATATGGTGCTGCTAGACAACATACTCAGAATGTTACCTGGTGATATGGTGCTGCTAGACAACATACTCAGAATGTTACCTGGTGATATGGTGCTGCTAGTGATAGACAACATACTCAGAATGTTACCTGGTGATATGGTGCTGCTAGTGATAGACAACATACTCAGAATGTTACCTGGTGATATGGTGCTGATAGTGATAGACAAAATACTCAGATATTACCTGGTGATATGGTGCTGCTGGACAACATACTCAGATTGTTACCTGGTGATATGGTGCTGTTAGTGATAGACAACATACTCAGAATGTTACCTGGTGATCTGGTGTTACCTGGTGATATGGTGCATAGTGATAGACAACATAGTTTCAGAATGTTACCTACATTATATACAACTAGGTAGAGTGAGCATAGACAATGATGGTGCTTGATGCACAGGTGGATACCTGGTGATATGGTGGCTAGTGATAGACAACATACTCAGAATGATACCTGGTGATATGGTGCTGCTAGTGATAGAGGCATACTCAGAATGTTACCTGGTGATAGAGTGCTGAGATGTTGACAACATCCCTCTAGAAGCTGGTGATGTTGTCCTAGACCATACTCAGAATGGCTGGTGATATGGCTGATGTTAGTCCAGACAACATACTCAGCATGTTACCTGGTGATATGGTCCTGCTAGAGGCTCAGAATGTTGTCCTGGTGATATAGAGGCTGATGTTGACAACATACTCAGATGGCTGGGATGTGGTGGATGTGCTGCCCTGATAGACAACATACTCAGAATGTTACCTGGTGATATGGTGCTGCTAGTGATGACTGTCATCCCTCTAGAAGTTACCTGGTGATGCTGTCCTCCATACTAGAGTTTCCTGGTGATATGGTCCTCCCGCTAGAGACTGGGATGCTGTGTTCCCTGGTGAGAGGCTGGGAGTGATGACAACATCCCTCAGAATGTTACCTGGGATGTGCTGTTAGACAACATCTAGAAGGCTGGGATGTTGTCCTATGACAACATTTCCTTCCACCTAGTATATGGTGCTCCTAGTGGCCCTGCTCAAATGTTACCTGGTTATAGTGACAACAACATTCCATTTCAGAAGAATCCTTTGTTTTGGCTGGAGGGTGATAGACAACATACTCAGACCATGTTACCTGGTGATGTGGTGTGCTAGTGATAGACAACATACTCAGAATGTTACCTGGTGATGTGGTGCTGCTAGTGATAGACAACATACTCAGGGATGTTACCTGGTGATATGGTGCTGTAGACAACATACTCAACATGTTACCTGGTGATATGGTCTGCTTGACAACATACTGAATGGACCTTTGAAGTGAGTCTACAGTAAAACAACATACTCTGTCTTACCTGGTGATTTGGTGCTGAGTCAGACAACATAAAACATGACACTCTGCTGCTAGTGATAGTCTTACCTCTGATATGGTGCTTTGAAGTGATAGACAACATACTCAGAATGTTACCTGGTGATATGTGCTCTGTGGAGACAACATAAGGAGTCAGATATGGTGCTGATAGTAAGACAAAATACTCAGAATGATACCTGGTGATATGGTGCTGCTAGTGATAGACAACATACTCAGAATGTTACCTGGTGATATGGTGCTGCTAGTGATAGACAACATACTCAGAATGTTACCTGGTGATATGGTGCTGCTAGTGATAGACAACATACTCAGAATGTTACCTGGTGATGTGGTGCTGCTAGTGATAGCCAAAATTCTCAGAATGTTACCTGGTGATATGGTGCTGCCAACATACTCAGAATGATACCTGGTGATATGGTGCTTTCTCCCAATGACAACATACTCAGAATGATACCTGGTGATATGGTGCTGCTAGTGATGTCAACATACTCAGAATGTTCTCTGTGATATGGTGCTGCTAGTGATAGACAACATACTCAGAATGTTACCTGGTGATATGGTGCTGATGGTCTCTCTGTTACCTGATCTGGTGCTGCTAGTGATAGACAACATACCCAGAATGTCTCTAGACAACATACTCAGAATGTCACCTGGTGATATGGTGCTGCTAGTGATAGACAACATACTCAGAATGTCACCTGGTGATATGGTGCTGCTAGTGATAGACAACATACTCAGAATGTTACCTGGTGATATGGTGCTGATGGACAACATACCAGAATGTTCCTGGTGATATCCCCTGCTGAAGACAACATACTACAGACGGCTGATATCAGTGCTGATAACAAAGGACTCAGAATGTGGTGATATGGTGCTGCAGTGATAGACAACATACTCAGAATGTTACCTGGTGATATGGTGTGAGAGACAACATAGCAGAATGATAGTGATATGGTGATATAGACAACATACTCAGAATGATACCAGTGGGTGCTTAGTGACAGACAACATACTCAGAATGTTACCAGTGATATGGTGTCTTGATAGACAACATACTCAGAATGTTACCTGGTGATATGGTGCAGACTAGTGATAGACAACATACTCAGATGTTACCTGGTGATCTTTACAGACAGACATACTACAGACAGACTGGTGATATGGTTACAACAGACAGAATGTATACCAGGTGATATGGTGCTGTTAGTGACAGACAACATACTCAGCATGTTACCTGGTGATATGGTGCTGCTAGTGATAGACAACATACTCAGATTGTTACCAGTGAGGTAGGGGTGCTTTAGTGACAGACAACATACTCAGAATGTTACCTGGTGATATGGGCTCTAGTGATAGACAACATATCAGAATGTTACAGGGGTGATATGGTGCTGATGGTCATACAGACAGACAGGGGTCTTTACAGTGATAGGGGTGCTATATAGACAGACATACTACAGAATGACACCTGGTGATATGGTGCAGACAGACAGGGGTCTTTACAGACATGACTGGGATATGGTGCTTCTATACAACATACTCAGAATGTTACCTGGTGATATGGTGCTTTACAACATACAGATGTCTTTACAGACAGACATGGGTCTATACAGACAGACATAATGTTACCTGGTGATATGGTCTATACAGACAGACAGGGTTACCTTTACAGACACCAGACAGGAATGATACCTGGTGATATGGTGCTGCTAGTGATATACAGACAGACTCAGATCTGTTACCTGGTGATGGGGTGCTTTACAGACAGACAACATACTCAGACAGACAGGGGTCTATACAGACAACATACTTTACAGAATGACTGGGATCTTTACAGACAACAGGGGTCAGAATGTTACCTGGTGATATGGTGCTCTAGTGATAGAGACATACTCAGATTGTTACCTGTTGATATGGTGCTGCTAGTGATGGAGTGTGATACTCATGTTACCTGGTGATATGGTGCTCCAGTGATACAACATAAGACAAACCTGGTGATAGATAGAAACCCACTCAATATGTTACCTGGTGATATGGTGCTGTTAGTGATAGACAACTCTTCGTGACATAAAACAGACAACAGAGTTTAAACAATGTTTACATACATTATATACAACTAGGTAGAGTGAGCATAGACAATGAATTGATGCACAGGTGGTGTACGGTTGATATAGCAGTGGGTTCACAGTTGATATACAGTGGGTATACAGGGGGTATACGGTCCTCCCTCTAGAGGCTGAGATGTTGTCCACCCTCTAGAGGCTGGGATGCTGTCCTCCAACTCTAGAGGCTGGATCTGTCCTCCCTCTCAGGCTGGGACTGTCCCCCTCTAGAGGCTGGGAACTGTCCTCCCTCTAGAGGTTGGGACTCCCTCTAGAGGCTGGGATGCTCCTCCCTCCAACTGTCCCCACCACTGGGATGCCCCTCCCTCCAACTCCCCCACCAGAGGCTGGGATGTTGTCCTCCCACTCCCCAGAGGCTGAGATGTTGTCCTCCCTCTAGAGACTGAGATGTTGTCCTCCCTCCAACTGGGATGTTGGCCTCCCTCTAGAGGCTGGGATGTCTCCTCCTCTCCTCCAACTCCCCCCCAGATGCTGGGATGCTGTCCTCCCTCTAGAGGCTGGGATCCTGTCCTCCCTCTCCAGGCTCCACTGTCCTCCCTCTAGAGGCTGGGACCACTGTCCTCCCTCCAGGCTGGGACTGTCCTCCCTCTGGAATGCTGTCCTCCCTCTAGAGGCTCCAACTGTCCTCCCGCTAGAGGCTGGGATGCTGTCCTCCCGCCAACTCCCCTAGAGGCTGGGATGTTGTCCTCCCTCCAGAGGCTGGGATGTTGTCCTCCCTCCAAGGCTGGGACCACTCCTCCCTCTCCAACTCCCCCACCCTCTAGAGGCTGGGATGCTCCCTCCCTCTAGAGACTGGGATGCTGTCTTCCCTCTAGAGACCCACCACTCCCTCTCCCTCCAACTCCTCCCCACCAGGCTGGGATGCCCTCCAACTCCCCAGAGGCTGGGATCTGTCCTCCCTCCCCTAGACTGGGATGTTGTCCTCCCTCCAGAGGCTGGGATGTTGTCCTCCCTCCAAGACCAGCTGGGATCCTCTCCTCCCTCTAAGACTGGGACCACTCTATCCCCTAGAGGCTGGGATGTTGTCCAACCCCCAGAGGCTGGGATGTTGTCCTCCCTCTCCCTGGGATCCTTCCCCCCACTAGAGGCTGGGATGTTGTCCTCCCTCTCCCTCCAACTCCTCCCACTAGAGGCTGGGATCCCCTGTCCTCCCCTAGACCCTGGCATGTTGTCCTCCCTCAGAGGCTGGAATGCTGTCCTCCAGACACAGAGGCCAGGATGTTGACCTCCCAGACAACAGAGCTGGGACAGCCTCCCAACAGAGGCTGGGATGTTGTCCTATGTTTCCTTCCACTAGTACAGATCTCCACGGGCCCTGGTCAAAAGCACTTTATAAAAACAACAACATTCCATTTCAGAAGAATCCTTTGTTTTGGCTTGGAGGGTGGAGTACTGAATGTCCCTGACACACACACACCAGACCATTTGGTAACAGGGTGGAATGTCAGGCAGTCCTGTTCAACAGGGATTCCTTCCTCTACTGGAAGGAGGACAATGATCTTCCCTGTTCAGACAGACACTCTCTCTGCCTTGCCTCTGTGGAGCTTTGACTAGACAGTACAGAAAACAGACAGA
This sequence comes from Oncorhynchus masou masou, assembly GCF_036934945.1. Taxonomy (NCBI): domain Eukaryota; kingdom Metazoa; phylum Chordata; class Actinopteri; order Salmoniformes; family Salmonidae; genus Oncorhynchus; species Oncorhynchus masou. The sequence continues at coordinate 954,590 of NC_088239.1, read as the reverse complement.
CAGCCTGTCTTGCCTCTGTGGAGCTTTGGGTCAGACAGTAAAACAGACACTCTCTCTGTCTTGCCTCCAGAGCCAAAGTACAGTAAAACAGACACTCTCTCTGTCTTGGCCAATCCAGGAAGGGAGTCAGTAGGTAAACCAGGCCAAACTAGGGTAGACCAGGCCAAACCTTGGTGGAGCTTTGAAGGGGAGTACAGACCAGGCCAAAACAGACACTCTCTCTGTCTTGCCTCTGTGGAGCCAGGTCAGACAGTAAAACAGACCTCTCTCTGTCTTGACCAGTCAAGTACCAGACCACTCTCTCTGTCTTGCCTCAGACCTTTGAAGGGACCAGACAGTAAAACAGACAGACTCTGTCTTGACCATCTTTGAAGGGAGTCAGTACAGTAAAACAGACACTCTCTCTGTCTTGCCTCTGTGGAGCTTCAAGACAGTAAAACAGACACTCTCTCTGTCTTGCCTCTGTGGAGCTTTGAAGGGAGTCAGTACAGTAAAACAGACACTCTCTCTGTCTTGCCTCTGTGGAGCTTTGAAGGGAGTAGTACAGTAAAACAGACACTCTCTCTGTCTTTGCACTATGATGGAGCTTTGAAGGGGGAGTCAGTACAGTAAAACAGATCTCTCTGTCTTGCCTCTGTGGAGCTTTGAAGGGAGTCAGTACAGTAAAACAGACACTCTCTCTGTCTTGCCTCTGGAGCTTTTGGATTTTCAGTACATCTCCAGACAAATCCTGTTTGCCTCTTGGTATAAGACCAGTAAAAGGTCTGGAGCTTTGAAGGAGTCAGTACACTGGCAGACACTGGTTCTGTCTTTCCTGCACATTTGAAGCCATCAACAGTAAAACATGACACTCTCTCTGATACTCCCCTCTGTGGATCCGGGATCAGTACAGTGAAACAGACCTCAGGCTCAGCTTTTAGCATACACTCTCTCTGTCTTGCCTCTGTGGAGATTTCTGAAAATCAGTAAGTAAAACAGACAATCTCTCGTCTTGCCTCTGTGGAGCTTTGAAGGGAGTCAGTACAGTAAAACAGACACTCTCTCTGTCTTTAGTCAGTACAGTAAAACAGACACTCTCTCTGTCTTGCCTCTGTGGACTTTGAAGGGAGTCAGTACAGTAAAACAGACACTCTCTCTGCCTTGCCTCTGTCTTTGAAGGGATCAGTACAGTGAACAGACACTCTCTCTGATCTGTGGAGCTTTGAAGGGAGTCAGTACAGTAAAACAGACTCTCTCTGTCTTGCCTCTGTGGAGCTTTGAAGGGAGTCAGTACAGTGAAACAGACACTCTCTCTGTCTTGCCTCTGTGGAGCTTTGAAGGGAGTCAGTACAGTGAAACAGACACTCTCTCTGTCTTGCCTCTGTGGAGCTTTGAAGGGAGTCAGTACAGTGAAACAGACACTCTCTCTGTCTTGCCTCTGTGGGGCTTTGAAGGGAGTTTACAGTGAAACAGACACTCTCTCTGTCTTGCCTCTGTGGAGCTTTGAACCATAGTACAAATCACAGAATTTGTGTGGAGCAGTTACAGTAAAACAGCTGTCTTAGCCTCTGTTGAGTAGCAGTAAAACAGACACTCTCTCTGCCTTGCCCAACATTTTCAGTACAGTAAAACAGATAACCAAATAAATAAAATAACACTCTTACCTTGCCTTGGAGCTCAGTACAGTAAAACAGACACTCTGTCTTTCTCTGTGGGGCTCTCAGTTACATAGACAATCTCTCTGTTGCCTCTTTCTTTGAATGGAGTCAGTACAGTAAAACAACACTCTCTCTCTGCCTTGCCTCTGTGGAGCTTTTCAGTGTAGGAACAGACACTCTCTCTGTCTCTCTGTTTTGACACTCACTCTGTCTTGCCTCTCTTTCAGTGGTGTCTCTCTCTGAAAATTCAGTTATCCAAAACTCTCAAACTGCCATCTCTCTCTTTCTGTCTCTCTCTCTCTGTCTCTCTTTGTCTCTCTGTCTCTCTGTCTCATAATATCTCTCTCTCTCTGTCTCTCTCTCTCTCTGTCTCTCTTTCTCTATCTCTTCTCTCTGTCTCTCTGTCTTCTGTGGAAGCCTGAGTCTCTCTCTCTCAGCTGAAAAAGTCTCTCTGATATGCAGTGGTGTCTCTCTGGAAGCATCTGCTTGCAGATCTGTGTTCTCGTTTATCTAATTTCTGTCTCAGATGCTCCAACTGTCTCCTGAAAATGTAGTCTCTTTCCTCTTCTCCCTCTGAAAACCACTGCCTACTGTGTGATCTCTGTCTCTCTGTCTATATCAGTCCACTAACAAAGGACACCTTGTTCCACTGACTCTGGACTTGTCTCTGGCAGGCTCTGTCTACTTTTGTGAGTTGAAAAAGCCATAGCAGTTGTTTAGTGTGTGGATATAACAACAGGAAGGGAATCCCTCTTTCTTTCCCCTCAGAAAGCCACTGCTGGTTACAGACAGGCTAGGTGTCTTAACAGACTTGGTTTTGTCTTGTACAGACAGACAGGGTCTTGCACAAAAACATAGCAGTTGGTAGTGTGTGGATATAGACAGACAGGGGTCTTTACAGACAGGCAGGTGTCTTTACAGACAGACAGGGGTCTTTACAGACAGACAGGTGTCTTTACAGACAGACAGGGGTCTATACAGACAGACAGGGGTCTTTACAGACAGACAGGTGTCTTTACAGACAGACAGGGGTCTTTACAGACAGACAGGGGTCTTTACAGACAGACAGGGGTCTTTACAGACAGACAGGGGTCTATACAGACAGACAGGGGTCTATACAGACAGACAGGGGTCTATACAGACAGACAGGGGTCTTTACAGACAGACAGGGGTCTATACAGACAGACAGGGGTCTTACAGACAGACAGGGGTCTTTACAGACAGTTAGGGGTCTATATAGACAGACAGGGGTCTATTACAGACAGACAGGGGTCTTTACAGACAGACAGGGGTCTTTACTAGACAGACAGGGGTCTATACAGACAGACATGGGGTCTTTACAGACAGACAGGGGTCTTTACAGACAGACAGGGTATTACAGACAGACAGGGGTCTTTACAGACAGGGGTCTATACAGACAGACAGGGGTCTTTACAGACAGACAGGGGTCTTTACAGACAGACAGGGGTCTATACAGACAGACAGGGGTCTTTACAGACAGGGGTCTTTACAGACAGACAGGGGTCTTTACAGACAGACAGGGGTCTATACAGACAGACAGGGGTCTTTACAGACAGACAGGGGTCTTTACAGACAGACAGGGGTCTTTACAGACAGACAGGGGTCTTTACAGACAGGCTGGGGTCCTTACAGACAGGCATGCTACTGATGGAGTGTGATTCTCATGTTTTCTTCCTCCAGGTGTACAACAAGACAAACCAGCGTAGATAAAACCCACCCAATATGATTGATAGTTGCTAGTAGGTCCTAGTGCACGACCATGTTGGCAATAGAGAATAAGAAACTATGTTACCTGGACTCTACTGTACCTCTGGGATACAAAAACTGAGCGTGTAGGAACTCTCATGTTACAGTCAAAGCAGCTGTTCTGTCACACTGATTGCTAATTGCTTTTCCAGAAGCGAGATAAATTCCACTCCCCCTCTCCTCTTTCTCCACCCCCTCTCCCTCCAACTCCCTCACCACTGCACCCCCCTCTTCCTCCAACTCCCTCACCACTACACCCCCCTCTCCCTCCAACTCCCCCAACATGACCCTCTCCCTCCAACTCCCCCACCACTCCATGCCCCTCTCCCTCCAACTCCCCCACCACTCTCTCTCCCTCCCTCCAACTCCCCACCACTCTATCTCTCTCTCCCTCCAACTCCCCCACCACTCTATCTCTCTATTCCAACTCCCCCACCACTCTTACAGTTCTCTCACTCCAACTCCCCCACCACTCTCTCTCTCTCCCTCCAACTCCCCCACCACTCTCTCTCTCTCCCTCCAACTCCCCCACCACTCCACCCCCTCCAACTCCCCCACCACTCCACCCTCTCCAACTCGTCCACCACTCTACCCCCTCCAACTCCACCACCACTCTACCCCCTCCAACTCCCCCACCACTCTCTCTCTCTCCCTCCAACTCCCCCACCACTCCACCCCCTCCAACTCCCCCACCACTCTCTTCTCCCTCCAACTCCCCCACCACTCCACCCCCTCCAACTCCCCGTTATCTTCTCTCCCTCCAACTCCCCCACCACTCTATCTCTCTCTACCTCCAACTTCCCCACCACTCCATGCCCCTCTCCCTCCAACTCCCCCAACACTCTCTTCTCCCTCCAACTCCCCCAACATCACTCTCTTCCCTCCAACATGACCAGTTATTCTCCTCCAACTCCCCCACCACTTATCTCCCTCCCTCCAACTCCCCCACCACTCTATCTCTCCCTCCAACACCCCCACCGCTCTATCCCCCTCTCCCTCCAACTCCCCAACCACTCTATCCCCCTCTCCCTCTCCCTCCAACTCCCCCACCACTCTATCCCCCACTCCCTCTCCCTCCAACTCCCCCACCACTCCATCCCCTTCTCCCACCCTCATTTCTCTAGCCAAGACATGAGCAAAGCAGGGAGCCAGACACAGAGACAGCCAGACAACAGAGTAGACAGCCAGACAACAGAGTAGACAGCCAGACAACAGAGTAGACAGCCAGACAACAGAGTAGACAGCCAGACAACAGAGTAGACAGCCAGACAGCAGAGTAGACAGCCAGACAACAGAGTAGACAGCCAGACAACAGAGTAGACAGACTAGGCAGCCGGACAATAGACTAGACAGCCAGAAAGCAGACCAGGCAGCAAGGTGATAGACTAGACAGCCAGAAAACAGACTAGACAGCCAGACATAACCAGAACAGACCAGGGTAGACCAGGCCAAACCAGGATAGACCAGGCCAAACCAGGGTAGACCAGGGTAGACCAGGCCAATCCAGGGAAGACAAGTGTAGGTAGACCAGGCCAAACTAGGGTAGACCAGGCCAAACCAGGGAAGACAATTGTAGGTAGACCAGGCCAAACCAGGGTAGACCAGGCCAGACCATCGTAGACCAGGCCAGACCAAGGTAGACCAGGCCAGACCTGGGTAGACCAGGCCAGACCATCGTAGACCAGGCCAGACCATCGTAGACCAGGCCAGACCATCGTAGACCAGGCAGACCAAGGTGAGGGAATTGCTGAGTAACCAGTTGGGGCAAATTAACATGAATGAACTTTGCACTATGATGGAGGTGTGGGAGGGGGATAGGGGATTTGATTATCATTGATATTTCAGAGCATATGGGGGTGAGTCCTGATTTTGGATTTTCTGAATCTCCAGACTAAATCCATTTGTCTTGGTATAAGACCAGAAAGGTCTCTTTCAGTTTGCGTTACTGGCTGCAATTTGGTTTGGTGTTTCCTGCACATATTAGCCATCAAAGCTAACATGACAGCTCTTGATACTCCCCATCCCGGATCCGGGATCGTGAATAAAGCCTCAGGCTCATTAGCATAACGCAACGTTAACGATTTCTGAAAATCGCAAATAAAATTAAATGAATGCGCCTGCTCTCAAGCTTAGCCTTTTCTTAACAACACTGTCATCTCAGATTTTCAAAATATGCTTTTGAACCATAGCAAATCACTAATTTGTGTAAGAGTATTGCAAGCTAGCTTAGCATTTTGAGTAGCATTTAGCACGCAACATTTTCACAAAAACCAGATAACCAAATAAATAAAATAATTTACCTTTGAAGAGCTTCGGATGTTTTCAATGAGGAGACTCTCAGTTACATAGCAAATGTTCAGTTTTTCCTGAAAGAATCTTTGTGTAACATGCTCCGTTTTGCTAACATCACATTTGGCTAACACGAACCGAAAATTCAGTCACCAAAACGTCAAACTTTTTCCTATTAACTCCATAATATCGACCGAAACATGGCAAACGTTGTTTTAGAATCAACATCAAGGTGTTTTTTCTAACATATCTCTTCATTGATATGCAGTTTGTGGAAGCCTAACATTTCCCCTCAGAATCGCATGGAAAAATACCAGCAGCTGAAAAAGACGCAGCTAATTTCGACGGAGGACACCGGGCGGACACCTGGAAAATGTAGTCTCTTATGGTCAATCTTCAAATGATATGCCTACAAATACGTCACAATGCTGCAGACACCTTGGGGAAACGACAGAAAGGGCAGGCTCATTCCTCTCGCATTCACAGCCATATAAGGAGACAATGAAGTTACGGAGCCTAAATGACCTGCTGGTTAAGCTGGTTGCCGTTTCATCTTGGTTTTGCCTGTAGCTCCCGTTCTAGGGCACCCACAGACAATATCTTTGCAGTTCTGGAAAATTCAGAGTGTTTTCTTTCCAAAGTCGAGCATCTTTTTGTGACAAAATATCTTGTTTAAAACGGGAAAATGAAATAGCGCCCCCAGAGTTTCAAGAGGTTAAGCTAACATGACAGTTATTAAGCTAACATGACAGTTATTAGGCTAACATGACAGTTATTAGGCTAACATGACAGTTATTAAGCTAACGTTACAGTTATTAAGCTGACATGACAGTTATTAGGCTAACATGACCGTTATTAAGCTAATGTTACAGTTATTAGGCTAACATGACAGTTATTAGGCTAACATGACAGTTATTAGGCAAACATGACAGTTATTAAGCTAACATGACAGTTATTAAGCTAACATGACCGTTATTAGGCTAACATGACAGTTATTAAGCTAACATGACAGTTATTAAGCTAACATGACAGTTATTAGGCTAACATGACCGTTATTAAGCTAATGTTACAGTTATTAGGCTAACATGACAGTTATTAGGCTAACATGACAGTTATTAGGCTAACATGACAGTTATTAGGCTAACATGACAGTTTTTAAGCTAACATGACAGTTATTAAGCTAACATGACCGTTATTAGGCTAACATGACAGTTATTAAGCTAACATGACAGTTATTAGGCTAACATGACAGTTATTAAGCTGACATTACAGTTATTAGGCTAACATGACAGTTATTAAGCTAATGTTACAGTTATTAGGCTAACATGACAGTTATTAAGCGAACACATCAGTTATTAAGCGAACAGGACAGTTATTAGGCTAACATGACAGTTATTAAGCTAACATGACAGTTATTAAGCTAACATGACCGTTATTAAGCTAACATGACCGTTATTAAGCTAACATGACCGTTATTAAGCTAACATGACCGTTATTAAGCTAACATGACCGTTATTAAGCTAACATGACCGTTATTAAGCTAACATGACCGTTATTAGGCTAACATGACAGTTATTAGGCTAACATGACAGTTTTAAGCTAACATGACAGTTATTAAGCTAACATGACCGTTATTATGCTAACATGACAGTTATTAAGCTAACATGACAGTTATTAGGCTAACATGACAGTTATTAAGCTGATATTACAGTTATTAGGCTAACATGACAGTTATTAAGCTAATGTTACAGTTATTAAGCTAACATGACAGTTATTAAGCTAACATGACAGTTATTAAGCTAACATGACCAGTTATTAAGCTAACATTACCGTTATTAAGCTAACATCACCGTTATTAAGCTAACATGACCGTTATTAAGCTAACATGACGTTATTAAGCTAACATGACCGTTATTAAGCTAACATCACCGTTATTAAGCTAACTTGACCAGTTATTAAGCTAACATCACCGTTATTATGCTAACATGTTACAGTTATTAAGCTAACATGACAGTTATTAAGCTAACATCACCGTTATTAAGCTAACATGACAGTTATTAAGCTAACATGACCATTATTAAGCTAATGTTACAGTTATTAGGCTAACATGACCGTTATTAAGCTAACATGACAGTTATTAAGCTAACATGACCGTTATTAAGCTAACATAACCGTTTTGAAGCTAACATGACAGTTATTAGGCTAACATGACAGTTATTAGGCTAACATGACAGTTATTAGGCTAACATTACAGTTATTAGGTTAACATGACAGTTATTAAGCTAACATTACAGTTATTAGGCTAACATGACCGTTATTAAGCTAAAGTTACAGTTATTAAGCTAACATGACAGTTATTAGGCTAACATGACCATTATTAAGCTAATGTTACAGTTATTAGGCTGACATGACCGTTATTAAGCTAATGTTACAGTTATTAAGCTAACATGACAGTTATTAGGCTAACATGACAGTTATTAGGCTAACATGACAGTTATTAAGCTAACATTACAGTTATTAAGCTGACATCGACAGTTATTAGGCTAACATGACAGTTATTAAGCTAACATGACAGTTATTAGGCTAACATGACAGTTATTAAGCTAACGTTACAATTATTAAGCTAACATGACAGTTATTAAGCTAACATGACCATTATTAAGCTAATGTTACAGTTATTAGGCTGACATGACCGTTATTAAGCTAACATGACAGTTATTAAGCTAACATGACAGTTATTAAGCTAACATGACAGTTATTAGGCAAACATGACAGTTATTAAGCTAACATGACAGTTATTAAGCTAACATGACCGTTATTAAGCTAACATGACCGTTATTAAGCTAACATCACCGTTATTAAGCCAACATCACCGTTATTAGGCAAACATGACAGTTATTAAGCTAACATCACCGTTATTAAGCTAACATCACCGTTATTAAGCTAACATTACCGTTATTAAGCTAACATCACCGTTATTAAGCTAACATCACCGTTATTAAGCTAACATGACAGTTATTAAGCTAACATCACAGTTATTAGCTAACATGACCGTTATTAAGCTAACATGACAGTTATTAAGCTAACATGACAGTTATTAAGCTAACATCACCGTTATTAAGCTAACATCACCGTTATTAAGCTAACATGACCGTTATTAAGCTAACATGACCGTTATTAAGCTAACATGACAGTTATTAAGCTAACATGACAGTTATTAAGCTAATGTTACAGTTATTAGGCTAACATGACCGTTATTAAGCTAACATCACCGTTATTAAGCTAACATGACCGTTATTAAGCTAACATGACCGTTTTGAAGCTAACATGACAGTTATCAGGCTAACATGACAGTTATTAGGCTAACATGACAGTTATTAAGCTAACGTTACAGTTATTAGGCTAACATGACCGTTATTAAGCTAAAGTTACAGTTATTAAGCTAACATGACAGTTATTAGGCTAACATGACAGTTATTAAGCTAACATGACCATTATTAAGCTAATGTTACAGTTATTAAGCTGACATGACCGTTATTAAGCTAATGTTACAGTTATTAAGCTAACATGACAGTTATTAGGCTAACATGACAGTTATTAGGCTAACATGACCGTTATTAAGCTAACATCACAGTTATTAAGCTAACATGACCGTTATTAAGCTAACATGACCGTTTTAAGCTAACATGACAGTTATTAGGCTAACATGACAGTTATTAGGCTAACATGACAGTTATTAAGCTAACATGACAGTTATTAAGCTAACATGACAGTTATTAAGCTAAAGTTACAGTTATTAGGCTAACATGACAGTTATTAGGCTAACATGACCGTTATTAGCTAACATGACAGTTATTAAGCTAACATTACAGTTATTAAGCTGACACGACAGTTATTAGGCTAACATGACAGTTATTAAGCTAACATGACAGTTATTAGGCTAACATGACAGTTATTAAGCTAACATTACAATTATTAAGCTAACATGACAGTTATTAAGCTAACATGACCATTATTAAGCTAATGTTACAGTTATTAGGCTAACATGACCGTTATTAAGCTAAATGTTACAGTTATTAAGCTAACATGACAGTTATTAGGCTAACATGACAGTTATTAGGCTAACATGACAGTTATTAAGCTAACATTACAGTTATTAAGCTGACATCGACAGTTATTAGGCTAACATGACAGTTATTAAGCTAACATGACAGTTATTAAGCTAACATGACAGTTATTAGGCAAACATGACAGTTATTAAGCTAACATGACAGTTATTAAGCTAACATGACCGTTATTAAGCTAACATCACCGTTATTAAGCTAACATCACCGTTATTAAGCCAACATCACCGTTATTAAGCTAACATGACAGTTATTAAGCTAACATCACCGTTATTAAGCTAACATCACCGTTATTAAGCTAACATGACCGTTATTAAGCTAACATGACCGTTATTAAGCTAACATCACAGTTATTAAGCTAACATGACAGTTATTAAGCTAACATCACCGTTATTAAGCTAACATCACCGTTATTAAGCTAACATGACCGTTATTAAGCTAACATGACAGTTATTAAGCTAACATCACAGTTATTAAGCTAACATGACCGTTATTAAGCTAACATGACCGTTATTAAGCTAACATCACCGTTATTAAGCTAACATGACAGTTATTAAGCTAACATGACCGTTATTAAGCTAACATGCCAGTTATTAAGCTAACATGACAGTTATTAAGCTAACATGACCGTTATTAAGCTAACATCACCGTTATTAAGCTAACATGACCGTTATTAAGCTAACATGACCGTTATTAACATGACCGTTATTAAGCTAACATGACAGTTATTAAGCTAACATGACCGTTATTAAGCTAACATGACCGTTATTAAGCTAACATGACCGTTATTAAGCTAACATCACCGTTATTAAGCTAACATGACCAGTTATTAAGCTAACATCACCGTTATTAGCTAACATGACCGTTATTAAGCTAACATGACAGTTATTAAGCTAACATCACCGTTATTAAGCTAACATGACAGTTATTAAGCTAACATGACCGTTATTAAGCTAACATCACCGTTATTAAGCTAACATGACAGTTATTAAGCTAACATGACAGTTATTAAGCTAACATGACAGTTATTAAGCTAACATGACAGTTATTAAGCTAACATCACCGTTATTAAGCTAACATGACAGTTATTAAGCTAACATGACAGTTATTAAGCTAACATCACCGTTATTAAGCTAACATGACAGTTATTAAGCTTATTAAACGTTACAGATTGAGAGGACACTTTAGCTGGCAGGATGTCGCACCCTGATGAAGACAGCTTGTCTGTCGAAACATTGGACATAAATATTTTTGCATCTGAGCTCCTAGAGTGTGCGGCTCTCCTTCATTTTTGGGGGGGGGGGGATGTCGCAAGGAGCATGTTATTTCCTCCAGACCTAATGACCATCCTATGATTTAAACTATTTCTCAGTTGTTCGTTTCTTGCTTTACTAATCAGAACTTGACCTACTGTAGTTTTGCAAACGCTCAGAAAGTGATGTGTATTTTTTGTAATCAAAATGTTTTCCACTGAGTTCCAGTTGGTGTGTTTTTTTGTTTTGGAAAGTTGTGTCACACATCTATGTGCTAACTAAGTGTAACGGTTTTCTTCCACTGAAGGAGAGGAGCACCTAAATGCAGCGTGGTTAGAGTTCAACATGTTTAATAAAGACTGTACATGAGAACACTACAAACTACAAAAACCAAAACAGTCCTATCTGGTGCAATGACACAAAGACAGAAGACAACCACCCACAAAATACCCAAAGAACATGGCTGCCTAAATATGGTTCCCAATCAGAGACAACGACAGACAGCTGCCTCTAATTGAGAACCAATCTAGGCAACCATTGACATGCAAAACTACCTAGAAAGGTCACAGCCCCATAAACATCCAAAACCCCTAGACCAGACAAAACACATAAATCCCCCATGTCACACCTGACCTAACCAAAATAATAAAGAAAACAAAGATAACTAAGGCCAGGGCGTGACACGAAGATTTCCTCTCCCTTCCCCCTAGAAACACAGGGGTTTTAATACAGTATTTGCGATTATGAACATTGCTCCATCCACTCAGGGAATGTTTTCGTAACATTCCTCTGGGACTGTTTCCGCAAACCCCACAGATGATTGACGATCAGAGCTGTTAACTGGCTAAACTTCCTGTACCTCTCTCTCTCTCTCTCTCTCGCTCTCTCCCTCTCTCTCTCTCTCTCTCTCTCTCTCTCTCTCGCCCTCTCTCTCTCTCTCTCTCTCTCTCTCTCTGTCTCTCTCTCTGTCTCTCTCTCGCTCTCTCTCTCTCTCTGTCTCTCTCTCGCTCTCTCTCTCTGTCTGTCTCTCTCTCGCTCTCTCTCTCTCTCTCTCTCTCTCTCTGCTCTCTCTCTCTCTCTCTCTCTCGCCCACCCTCTGCCCTCTCTCTCCCCTCTGTATGTCTCTCTCTCCCACCGGAGCTCCCTCCCTTCCCCAGTTTGAGATCTGTTTTCATATGAGGCTGTAACGCTGATTTCTGTATGGCCTCAGTAGGGAAATGTATGTAATAGCGGTTTAAGCCTCCCTCTTCTTAGCCCTGGTATTCATCCCTCCCTCTGCCTGTTCCTGGTCTGGGAACATGGAGGTCTGAGAACATGGAGGTATGAGAACATGGAGGTCTGGAGGTCTGAGAACATGGAGGTCTGAGAACATGGAGGTCTGAGAACATGGAGGTCTGAGAACATGGAGGTCTGAGAACATGGAGGTCTGAGAACATGGAGGTCTGAGAACATGGAGGTCTGAGAACATGGAGGTCTGAGAACATGGAGGTCTGAGAACATGGAGGTCTGAGAACATGGAGGTCTGGGAACATGGAACATGGAGGTCTGAGAACATGGAGGTCTGAGAACATGGACGTCTGGGAACTTGAACTTGGAGGTCTGAGAACATGGGTCTGAGAACATGGAGGTCTGAGAACATGGAGGTCTGAGAACATGGAGGTCTGAGAACATGGAGGTCTGAGAACATGGAGGTCTGAGAACTGGAGGTCTGAGAACTTGAACTTGGAGGTCTGAGAACATGGAGGTCTGAGAACATGGTGGTCTGAGAACATGGAGGTCTGAGAACATGGAGGTCTGAGAACATGGAGGTCTGAGAACATGGAGGTCTGAGAACATGGAGGTCTGAGAACATGGAGGTCTGAGAACATGGAGGTCTGAGAACATGGAGGTCTGAGAACATGGAGGTCTGAGAACATGGAGGTCTGAGAACTTGAACATGGAGGTCTGAGAACTTGAACTTGGAGGTCTGAGAACTTGGGTTCCTTCCCTTAAGTTCAACCCAAGAATGAAACATGACTGTTTATCTTAACATTTTTAATTCTACTGTCTGGCAATATGCTTTCATATGCAAATGAATCATGTTATATTTAGCTGATCTGTCCGTACATGAAGACATCCTATAGCGGTGCTGAACCAGGCAGTCATCAATGTGTTGACATAGGTCTGTGGTTTGGTTAGGATCATGGTGGGAGGAACGGGATACCCACTACTTTACAGGGATAAAACAACATGTATATTTTCATGAAGCTGTTTCTTTAAATGGAGGCCAGAAGTCGGGGCAATAAAATTGTTTTTTTTCTTATCCAAACATTTCACTATGGTAAGAACGGAAGGCCTGCCCTGCAATTGGGTAAACCATTGACATGTCCGGACATCGAAACACTAAAAGTGATGAATGTCTGTCGGTATGATTATGATTACACATCTATTGATCTGGTTCAATGTTTGTTTTCTTTCCAGAGAAGTTGTTGGTCCTAACTGTTGCCACACAGGAAACAGATGGTTATCTTAGATTCATGCAGTCAGCCAACTACTTCAACTACACTGTCAAGGTAACGACCGTCTGTCTCTCTATTTGAGATCTACCACATTGACTAGACATTGTCTCTCTCTATTTGAGATCTACCACATTGACTAGACATTGTCTCTCTATTTGAGTTCTACCACATTGACTAGACATTGTCTCTCTATTTGAGTTCTACCACATTGACTAGACATTGTCTCTCTATTTGAGTTCTACCACATTGACTAGACATTGTCTCTCTATTTGAGATCTACCACATTGACTAGACATTGTCTCTCTATTTGAGATCTACCACATTGACTAGACATTGACTCTCTATTTACAGGTTCTATGGGAGACATTGACTAGACATTGTCTCTCTATTTGAGTTCTACCACATTGACTAGACATTGTCTCTCTGGGGTACTTGAGATAGGTAGACCTGGGGGTACATTGACTAGACATTGTCTCTCTATGGGGTACTGTCTATAGACACATTGACTAGACATTGTCTCTCTATTTGACCTGGGGGTATCTATGGACATTGACCCCTGAGCTGATGTGACCGTTTTACAGGTGCTGGGCATGGGAGAGGAGTGGACCTGGGGGGGAGACGTGGGGGCGCTCCATCTGGGGGAGGAGGACAGGAAGGTGAGACTGTCTGAAGGAGGCCATGGAGGCACTGACTGACCAAGAAGACCTGGTGGTACTGTCTGTAGACAGGTAGGTTGACCTGGTGGTACTGTCTATGGACAGGTAGGTTGACCTGGGGGTACTGTCTATAGACAGGTAGGTAGACCTGGTGGTACTGTCTGTAGACAGGTAGGTTGACCTGGGGGTACTGTCTGTAGACAGGTAGGTTGACCTGGTGGTACTGTCTGTAGACAGGTAGGTTGACCTGGGGGTACTGTCTATAGACAGGTAGGTAGACCTGGGGGTACTGTCTATGGACAGGTAGGTTGACCTGGGGGTACTGTCTGTAGACAGGTAGGTGACCTGGGGGTACTGTCTGTAGACAGGTAGGTTGACCTGGGGGTACTGTCTGTAGACAGGTAGGTTGACCTGGGGGTACTGTCTATAGACAGGTAGGTTGACCTGGGGGTACTGTCTATAGACAGGTAGGTTGACCTGGGGGTACTGTCTGTAGACAGGTAGGTTGACCTGGGGGTACTGTCTGTAGACAGGTAGGTTGACCTGGGGGTACTGTCTATAGACAGGTAGGTTGACCTGGGGGTACTGTCTGTAGACAGGTAGGTTGACCTGGGGGTACTGTCTATGGACAGGTAGGTTGACCTGGGGGTACTGTCTGTAGACAGGTAGGTTGACCTGGTGGTACTGTCTATGGACAGGTAGGTTGACCTGGGGGTACTGTCTATAGACAGGTAGGTTGACCTGGGGTACTGTCTATAGACAGGTAGGTTGACCTGGGGGTACTGTCTATAGACAGGTAGGTTGACCTGGGGGTACTGTCTGTAGACAGGTAGGTTGACCTGGGGGTACTGTCTATAGACAGGTAGGTTGACCTGGGGGTACTGTCTGTAGACAGGTAGGTTGACCTGGGGGTACCTGGGGTACTGTCTGTAGACAGGTAGGTTGACCTGGTGGTACTGTCTATAGACAGGTAGGTTGACCTGGGGGTACTGTCTGTAGACAGGTAGGTTGACCTGGTGGTACTGTCTATAGACAGGTAGATTGACCTGGGGGTACTGTCTATAGACAGGTAGGTTGACCTGGGGGTACTGTCTATAGACAGGTAGGTTGACCTGGGGGTACTGTCTATAGACAGGTAGGTTGACCTGGGGGTACTGTCTGTAGACAGGTAGGTTGACCTGGGGGTACTGTCTGTAGACAGGTAGGTTGACCTGGGGGTACTGTCTATAGACAGGTAGATTGACCTGGGGGTACTGTCTGTAGACAGGTAGGTTGACCTGGGGGTACTGTCTGTAGAGGTAGGTAGACCTGGGGGTACTGTCTGTAGACAGGTAGGTTGACCTGGGGGTACTGTCTATAGACAGGTAGGTTGAACTGGGGGTACTGTCTATAGACAGGTAGGTTGACCTGGGGGTACTGTCTATAGACAGGTAGGTTGACCTGGGGGTACTGTCTGTAGACAGGTAGGTTGACCTGGGGGTACTGTCTATAGACAGGTAGGTTGACCTGGGGGTACTGTCTATAGACAGGTAGGTTGACCTGGGGGTACTGTCTGTAGACAGGTAGGTTGACCTGGGGGTACTGTCTGTAGACAGGTAGGTTGACCTGGGGGTACTGTCTATAGACAGGTAGGTTGACCTGGGGGTACTGTCTGTAGACAGGTAGGTTGACCTGGGGGTACTGTCTATAGACAGGTAGGTTGACCTGGGGGTACTGTCTATAGACAGGTAGGTTGACCTGGGGGTACTGTCTGTAGACAGGTAGGTTGACCTGGGGGTACTGTCTATAGACAGGTAGGTTGACCTCTGTAGACAGGGGGTACTGTCTGTAGACAGGTAGGTTGACCTGGGGGTACTGTCTGTAGACAGGTAGGTTGACCTGGGGGTACTGTCTGTAGACAGGTAGGTTGACCTGGGGGTACTGTCTGTAGACAGGTAGGTTGACCTGGGGTACTGTCTGTAGACAGGTAGGTTGACCTGGGGGTACTGTCTATAGACAGGTAGGTTGACCTGGGGGTACTGTCTGTAGACAGGTAGGTTGACCTGGTGGTACTGTCTATGGACAGGTAGGTTGACCTGGTGGTACTGTCTATGGACAGGTAGGTTGACCTGGGGTACTGTCTGTAGACAGGTAGGTTGACCTGGTGGTACTGTCTATGGACAGGTAGGTTGACCTGGGGGTACTGTCTATAGACAGGTAGGTTGACCTGGGGGTACTGTCTGTAGACAGGTAGGTTGACCTGGGGGTACTGTCTGTAGACAGGTAGGTTGACCTGGGGGAACCTGGGATGGCCTGGGGTGGCCTGGGGTAGTACTGGCGTAGTACTGTCTATAGACCGGTAGGATGGCCTGGGACAGGTACTGGGGGGGTATTGTCTATAGACAGGTAGGATAGCCTGGGGTAGTGCTGGGGTAGTACTGTCAATAGACAGGTAGGGATGGCCTGGGGTAGTACTGTCTATAGACAGGTAGGATGAGCCTGGGGTACTGTCTGTACAGGTGGGCTAGTACTGTCTATAGACAGGTAGGATGGCCTGGGGTAGTGCTGGGGTAGTACTGTCTATAGACAGGTAGGATGGCCTGGGGTAGTACTGGACAGGTAGGTACTGTCAATAGACAGGTAGGATGGCCTGGGGTAGTGACAGGTGGGGTAGTACTGTCTATAGACAGGTAGGATGGCCTGGGGTACTGTAGACAGGTGGGCTGGGGGTACTGTCTATAGACAGGTAGGGATGGCCTGGGGTAGTGCTGGGGGGTACTGTCTATAGACAGGTAGGATGGCCTGGGGTAGTACTGGGCTAGTACTGTCTATAGACAGGTAGGATGGCCTGGGGTAGTGCAGGTAGGTTGACCTGGGGGTACTGTCTATAGACAGGTAGGATGGCCTGGGGTAGTACTGGACAGGTAGTACTGACTATAGACAGGTAGGATGGCCTGGGGTAGTGCTGGGGTAGTACTGTCAATATACCGGTAGGATGGCCTGGGTAGTACTGGGGTAGTACTGTCTATAGACAGGTAGGATGGCCTGGTGTAGTGCTGGGGGGTACTGTCAATATACCGGTAGGATGGCCTGGGTAGTACTGGGGTAGTACTGTCTATAGACAGGTAGGATGGCCTGGGGTAGTGCTGGGGTAGTACTGTCAATATACTGTCTGTAGACGGTAGGATGGCCTGGACAGGTAGTACTGGGCTAGTACTGTCTATAGACAGGTAGGATGGCCTGGGGTAGTACTGGGGTAGTACTGTCAATAGACAGGTAGGATGGCCTGGGGTAGTGCTGGACAGGGTGACCCTGTCTGTGGGGGTACTGTCTATAGACAGGTAGGATGGCCTGGGGTAGTGCTGGGGTAGGTACTGTCTATAGACAGGTAGGATGGCCTGGGGTAGTGCTGGGGTAGTACTGTCTATAGACCGGTAGGATGGCCTGGGGTAGTACTGGGGTAGTACTGTCTATAGACAGGTAGGATAGCCTGGGGTAGTGCTGGGGTATTACTGTCTATAGACAGGTAGGATGGCCTGGGGTAGTACTGGGGTAGTACTGTCTATAGACAGGTATAATAGCCTGGGGTAGTGACTGGGGTAGTACTGTCTATAGACAGGTAGGATGGCCTGGGGTAGTACTGGGGTAGTACTGTCTATAGACAGGTAGGATGGCCTGGGTAGTACTGGGGTAGTACTGTCTATAGACAGGTAGGATGGCCTGGGGTAGTTGGGGTAGTACTGTCTATAGACAGGTAGGATGGCCTGGGGTAGGTGGGGTAGTACTGTCTATAGACAGGTAGGATGGCCTGGGGTAGTTGGGGTGACCTGGGGGTACTGTCTATAGACAGGTAGGATGGCCTGTGTAGTACTGGGGTAGTACTGGGGTGTCTTCACTGATATGTTCAACCTCTCCCTTTCCGAGTCTGTAGTACCAACATGTTTTAAGCAGACCACCATAGTGCCTGTGCCCAAGAACACCAAGGTAACATGCCTAAATGACTACCGACCCATAGCACTCACGTCTGTAGCCATGAAGTGCTTTGAAAGGCTGGTCATGGCTTACAGCAACACCATTTTCACAGAAACCCTAGACCCACTCCAATTTGCATACCGCCCCAAAATATCCTTACCCTTGGGGCGGCGGGGTAGCCTAGTGGTTAGAGCGTTGGACTAGTAACCGGAAGGTTGCGAGTTCAAATCCCCGAGCTGACAAGGTACAAATCCGTCGTTCTGCCCCTGAACAGGCAGTTAACCCACTGTTCCCAGGCCGACATTGAAAATAAGAATTTGTTCTTAACTGACTTGCCTGGTTAAATAAAGGTTAAAAAAAAAGATGATGCAATCACTTTTGCACTCCACACTGCCCTTTCTCACATGGACAAAAGGAACCCCTAAATGAGAATGCTATTCATTGATTCCAGCTCAGCGTTCTTCACCATAGTGCCCTCAAAGCTCATCAATAAGCTAAGGACCCTAGAACTAAACACCTCTCTCTGCAACTGGATCCTAGACTTCCTGACAGGCCGCCCCCAGGTGGTAAGGGTAGGTAACAACACATCTGCCATGCTGATCCTCAACACAGGGGCCCCTCAGGCATGTGTGCTCAGTCCCCTCCTGTACTCCCTGTTCACTCATGACTTGCATAGCCAGGCACGACTCTCACACCTTCATCAAGTTTGCCGAAGAGACAACAGTGGTAGGCCTGATCACCGACAACAATGAGACAGCCTATAGGGAGGAGGCCAGAGACCTGGCCGTGTGGTGCCAGGACAACAACCTCTCCCTCAATGTGATCAAGACTGAGGAGATGATTGTGGACCACAGGAAAAGGAGGACCGAGCACGCCCCCATTCTCATCAACATCGAGGATCTCATTGAGATCCTCAAAAGGTTTTACAGCTGAACCATTGAGAGCATCCCTGATTGGTTGCATCACTGCCTGGTATGGCAACGACTCGGCCTCCGACCGTAAGGCACCACAGAGGGTAGTGCGAATGGCCCCCAAGCCATAAGACTCCTGAACATCTAACCAATTGGCTACCCAGACTATTTGCATTGCCCCCCACCTCTTTTACAACGCTGCTACTCTCTGTTGTCATCTATGCATAGTCACTTCATCTATCCATGTACATATTACCTCAACTAACCGGTGCCCCCCCACATATTGACTCGGTACCGGTACCCCCCTATAGTCTCGCTATTGTTATTTTAATTACTTGTTACTTTTATTTCTTATTCTTATCTGTATTTTTTTAAACTGCATTGTTGGTTAGGGGCTCGTAAGTAAACATTTTACTGTAAGGTCTACACCTGTTCTATTCAGCACATGTGAATAATATTTGATTTGAAGTCTTTTAATTTACTGCAGTAGGCTAAATCAGGGTCACACAGAGTGTTTCTTTGAAACAGAAGTATACACCTATGTGGTATACCAATCTTTATAGTCTCGTATCCATAACAAGGCTTAGGCATCCCCTGTTGTCCCAAAGCCTCCCAAATGTCACCTTTTTTAAAAAGCTTTAATTTCATTCATGTAACTTCTATAACTCATTATTTTGTGTAGACAATAGTTTGGTCAGCCATACAGCAATTTTCATGAGTGTTTGAGATCAGGGTCCCTGAAGAGAAAAAAAAAAAATCTTTAAATAAAAGTATGTTTATAGCATTATTATAAGAATGTCTAACAGGTGGCCCTGTCTCATCATTTCACAAGCTGACAGCCTTCCAGAGTCAGGGCCATAAAAGACCCAAGGTCACGCAACTCCCCCTCCCCCTCTGCAACAGCCATCAGCCCAGAAGCATTGCTTTGGCAATGTTAACATATGTTTCCTATGCCAATAAAGTCCTTGAATTGAACAAAATAACGATCTCGCTCCCTGAACTGACCAATCAGCAGTGAGGAGGCTTGTCACTCTGATGCCTTGAACACCTCAATCAATCCATTCTATCAGAGATATGGTAATAGGACCAGTGGTGTTCTATCAGAGGGATGGTAATAGGACCAGTGGTGTTCTATCAGAGGGATGGTAATAGGACCAGTGGTGTTCTATCAGAGGGATGGTAATAGGACCAGTGGTGTTCTATCAGATAGATGGTAATAGGACCAGTGGTGTTCTATCAGAGGGATGGTAAAAGGACCAGTGGTGTTCTATCAGAGGGATGGTAATAGGACCAGTGGTGTTCTATCAGAGGGATGGTAATAGGACCAGTGGTGTTCTATCAGAGGGATGGTAATAGGACCAGTGGTGTTCTATCAGAGGGGTGGTAATAGGACCAGTGGTGTTCTATCAGAGGGGTGGTAATAGGACCAGTGGTGTTCTATCAGAGGGATGGTAATAGGACCAGTGGTGTTCTATCAGAGGGATGGTAATAGGACCAGTGGTGTTCTATCAGAGGGATGGTAATAGGACCAGTGGTGTTCTATCAGAGGGATGGTAATAGGACCAGTGGTGTTCTATCAGAGGGATGGTAATAGGACCAGTGGTGTTCTATCAGAGGGATGGTAATAGGACCAGTGGTGTTCTATCAGAGGGATGGTAATAGGACCAGTGGTGTTCTATCAGAGGGATGGTAATAGGACCAGTGGTGTTCTATCAGAGGGATGGTAATAGGACCAGTGGTGTTCTATCAGAGGGATGGTAATAGGACCAGTGGTGTTCTATCAGAGGGATGGTAATAGGACCAGTGGTGTTCTATCAGAGGGATGGTAATAGGACCAGTGGTGTTCTATCAGAGGGATGGTAATAGGACCAGTGGTGTTCTATCAGAGGGATGGTAATAGGACCTATAATGTATTACAGCCTTTAACATCTGCGGAAGTCGTGCCAGGCTCAGATAGGAAGGAATGGGACAAAGCACTAGCGATATTGTCATTCTTCTACTGTACATCTGGTGTGTTAATATCACAAATCCCCCCCCCCCCCAAAAAAAAATTTGGTATTAGGTGAACAATAGATACGTAAAGAAACAAAACACCAGTAAAAAGACATTGAAAAATAACAGTAGTGAGGCTATAACAGTAGTGAGGCTATATACAGTAGTGAGGCTATATACAGTAGTGAGGCTATAACAGTAGTGAGGCTATAACAGTAGTGAGGCTATAACAGTAGTGAGGCTATAACTGTAGTGAGGCTATAACTGTAGAGAGGCTATAACAGTAGTGAGGCTATAAAAGTAGTGAGGCTATAACAGTAGTGAGGCTATAACAGTAGTGAGGCTATAACAGTAGGCTATAACGCTATATACAGTAGTGAGGCTAACATACAGTAGTGAGGCTATAACAGTAGGGAAGCTATATACAGTAGGGAAGCTATATACAGTAGTGAGGCTATATACAGTAGTGAGGCTATAACAGTAGTGAGGCTATAACAGTAGTGAGGCTATAACAGTAGTGAAGCTATATACAGTAGTGAAGCTATATACAGTAGTGAGGCTATAACAGTAGTGAGGCTATATACAGTAGTGAGGTTATACCAGTAGTGAGGCTATGACAGTAGTGAGGCTATAACAGTAGGGAAGCTATATACAGTAGTGAGGCTATAACAGTAGGGAAGCTATATACAGTAGTGAGGTTATAACAGTAGTGAGGCTATAACAGTAGTGAGGCTATGACAGTAGTGAGGCTATAACTGTAGTGAGGCTATAACTGTAGCGATGCTATGAGCGATGCTATATACAGTAGTGAGACTATGACAGTAGTGAGGCTATGACAGTAGTGAGGCTATAACAGTAGTGAGGCTATAACTGTAGCGATGCTATAACAGTAGGGAAGCTATATACAGTAGTGAGGCTATAACAGTAGGGAAGCTATATACAGTAGTGAGGCTATAACAGTAGGGAAGCTATATACAGTAGTGAGGCTATAACAGTAGGGAAGCTATATACAGTAGTGAGGCTATAACAGTAGTGAGGCTATGACAGTAGTGAGGCTATAACTGTAGCGATGCTATAACAATAGCGATGCTATATACAGTAGTGAGACTATGACAGTAGTGAGGCTATGACAGTAGTGAGGCTATAACAGTAGTGAGGCTATGACAGTAGTGAGGCTATAACTGTAGCGATGCTATATACAGTATGCCAAATACAGTAGTGAGGCTATGACAGTAGTGAGGCTATAACAGTAGTGAGGCTATGACAGTAGTGAGGCTATAACAGTAGCGATGCTATAACAGTAGTGAGGCTATATACAGTAGTGAGGCTATGACAGTAGTGAGGCTATAACAGTAGTGAGGCTATGACAGTAGTGAGGCTATAACAGTAGTGAGGCTATAACTGTAGCGATGCTATATACAGTAGCGATGCTATATACAGTAGCGATGCTATATACAGTAGTGAGGCTATGACAGTAGTGAGGCTATGACAGTAGTGAGGCTATGACTGTAGCGATGCTATATACAGTAGCGATGCTATATACAGTAGCAGGCTATGACAGTAAGCGAGGCTATAACTGTAATGCTATAACAGTAGCGATGCTATATACAGTAGTGAGGCTATGACAGTAGTGAGGCTATAACTGTAGCGATGCTATAACAGTAGCGATGCTATATACA
Organism: Oncorhynchus masou masou; assembly: GCF_036934945.1. Classification (NCBI taxonomy): domain Eukaryota; kingdom Metazoa; phylum Chordata; class Actinopteri; order Salmoniformes; family Salmonidae; genus Oncorhynchus; species Oncorhynchus masou. The sequence continues at coordinate 931,833 of NC_088239.1, read as the reverse complement.
GTAGTGAGGCTATGACAGTAGTGAGGCTATAACTGTAGCGATGCTATAACAGTAGCGATGCTATATACAGTAGCGAGGCTATGACAGTAGTGAGGCTATAACTGTAGTGATGCTATAACTGTAGCGATGCTATAACAGTAGCGATGCTATATACAGTAGTGAGGCTATAACTGTAGCGATGCTATAACAGTAGCGATGCTATATACAGTAGTGAGGCTATGACAGTAGTGAGGCTATAACTGTAGCGATGCTATATACAGTAGCGATGCTATATACAGTAGTGAGGCTATATACAGTAGTGAGGCTATAACTGTAGCGATGCTATATACAGTAGTGAGGCTATGACAGTAGTGAGGCTATAACTGTAGCGATGCTATATACAGTAGCGATGCTATATACAGTAGTGAGGCTATAACTGTAGCGATGCTATAACAGTAGCGATGCTATATACAGTAGTGAGGCTATAACAGTAGTGAGGCTATAACTGTAGCGATGCTATATACAGTAGTGAGGCTATGACAGTAGTGAGGCTATAACAGTAGTGAGGCTATAACAGTAGTGAGGCTATAACTGTAGTGATGCTATATACAGTAGTGAGGCTATAACAGTAGTGAGGCTATGACAGTAGTGAGGCTATAACAGTAGTGAGGCTATAACAGTAGTGAGGCTATAACTGTAGTGAAGCTATATACAGTAGTGAGGCTATAACAGTAGTGAGGCTATAACTGTAGCGATGCTATATACAGTAGTGAGGCTATGACAGTAGTGAGGCTTTATACAGGCACCAGTTACTCAGGCTAAATTGAGGTATTATGTACATGTAGAAATGGTTAAAGTGACTATGCATATATGATGAACAGAGAATTGCAGTATTGTAAAAGAGGGGTTGGCGGGTGGTGGGTGGTGGGACACAATGCAAATAGTCCGGGTAGCCATTTGATTACCTGTTTAGGAGTCTTATGGCTTGGGGTAAAAACTGTTGAGAAGCCTTTTGTCCTAGACTTGGCACTCTGGTACCGCTTGCCATGCGGTAGTAGAGAGAACAATCTATGACTGACAATTTTAGGGCCTTCCTCTGACACCGCCTGGTGTAGAGGTCCTGGATGGCAGGCAGTGATGTACTGGGCCGACGCACTACCCTCTGTAGTGCCTTGCGGTCGGAGGCCCGAGCAGTTGCCGTACCAGGCAGTGATGCAACTGGTTAGGATGTTCTCGATGTTGTAGCTTTGTAGTCTGTAATAGTTTGCAGGCCCCTGCCACATAAGACTTGCGTCGGAGGCGGTGTACTATGATTCAATCTTAGCCCTGTATTGACGCTTTGCCTGTATGATGGTTCGTCGGAGGGCATAGCATGATTTCTTATAAGCTTCCGGGTTAGAGTCCTACTCCTTGAAGCTCTGCCCTTTAGCTCAGTGTGGATGTTGCCTGTAATCCATGGCTTCTGGTTGGGGTATGTACGTACAGTCACTGTGGGGACTCATTGATAAAGCCTGTGGCTGATGTGTGGTACTCCTCGATGCCATTGGAAGAATCCAGTCTGTGATAGCAAAGCAATCCTGTAGTTTAGCATCGGCTTCATCTGACCACTTTTTTATAGACTGATTCACTGGTGCTTCCTGCTTTAATTTTTTGCTTGTAAACAGGAATCAGGAGGATAGAGTTGTGGTCTGATTTACCGAATGGAGGGTGAGGGAGAGCTTTGTACACGTCTCTGTGTGTGGAGTAAAGGTGATCTAAAAGTGATCTATAATTGTTTCCCTCCGGTTGCGCATTTAACATGTTGTTAGAAATGAGGTAAAACTGATTTAAGTTTCCCTGCATTAAAGTCTCTGGCCACTAGGAGCGCCACTTCTGGGTAAGCGGTTTCCTGTTTGCTTATTTGATATCACACTCATGGTTGACTGGTTATGATGCATCTGGCGTGTTAATATGATTTGTGTTGGTGTTAGTTTGCTGTTTATATGTAGCCTGTGTGTGTGTGTGTGTGTGTGTGTGTGTGTGTGTGTGTGTGTGTGTGTGTGTGTGTGTGTGTGTGTGTGTGTGTGTGTGTGTGTGTGTGTGTGTGTGTGTGTGTGTGCGTGCATTCTTCTCAGGCTAAATGATTTCCTAAATTCCCTTGAATGTGATGTTTGCTTGAAGAATGTTGGATTTTTACATCTAGATTTCTAGTTGCTAGGAGTGGCCGACAGTTGAATAGATAAGATGAGTTTAGGAGGAGCTCGGAACTCGGTCCTGCAGACTCCAAGGGCTGAACGTTTTGTTTTTGCCTAGCACTACACTACACAGCTGATTCAAATAATCTAAGTTTGATGATTAGTTTATTATTTCAATCAGCTGTGTAGTGACAAAACATGCACCCCTTGGGGTCCCCGGGACCGAGGTTTGGGAAACGCTGTCAAATAGGGTATAAAACAAGTCAGAAAATGTCTGAACAGTCTCTCTCTCTCTCCCCTTCCCTCTCTTTCTCCCCCTCTCTCTCTCCCCCATCTCTGTCGCTCTCTCGCCTCTATATCTCTGGCTCTCTGTCTCCCCCCTCCCTCTCTTTCTCCCCCCTCTCTGTCTCCTCCCTCAATCTCTCTCTCTCTCCTCTTTCCCCCTCTCTCCAGTTATGATCTTATCTTTGCCGGGGGGACCTGAAGAAATCCTCAGGAAGTTCCAGGAAGCCAATCACAAGGTTCTGTTTGCCGCCGATGGTCTGATCTGGCCTGATAAACGCCTACAGGAGAAATACCCCTCTGTCCGCAGCGGCAAGCGCTTTCTCAACTCAGGAGGTGGGTTCAGAATGTTGTCACACTGCTGGGGCATCATGGGAGATGATGTTTACTGATTCGATTCTGATTAGATATCACCTAGACCTATCTATGGTCTTAGCAGGTTTATGTTGGACTTATGATGCAGGGGTCAAGTGTTAGCTTTGGTTCTAGCTAGGGTCAAGTTCTGGTCTGGTGTGGTTATCTGTCTCTCTCTGGGGGAAATTGCCATTAGAGTAGCATTTCATTTAACCCCAGAGAACCCAGAGAACTCAGTGGTAATTATTTTACACCAGAGAACATTCCTTTACATCAGAGAACATTCCTTTACATCAGAGAACATTCCTTTACATCAGAGAACATTCCTTTACATCAGAGAACATTCCTTTACATCAGAGAACATTCCTTTACATCAGAGAACATTCCTTTACACATCGGAGAACATTCCTTTACATCTTGAGAACATTCAGAGAACATTTTTTATCAGAGAACATTCCTTTACATCAGAGAACATTCCTTTACATCAGAGAACATTCCTTTACATCAGAGAACATTCCTTTACATCAGAGAACATTCCTTTACACCAGAGAGCATTCCTTTACATCAGAGAACATTCATTTACATCAGAGAACATTCCTTTACATCGGAGAACATTCCTTTACACCGGAGAACATTCCTTTACACATCGGAGAACATTCATTTACACTGGAGAACATTCCTTACATACACTGGAGAACATTCCTTTACACCGGATAACATTCCTTTACACCGGATAACATTCCTTTACACCGGATAACTGAGAACATTCCTTTACACCGGAAAACATTCCTTTACATTCCTTTACACGGAAAACATTCCTTTACACCGGATAACATTCCTTTACACCGGATAACATTCCTTTACACCGGAGAACATTCCTTTACACCGGAGAACATTCCTTTACACCGGAGAACATTCCTTTACACCGGAGAACATTCCTTTACATCGGAGAACATTCCATTACACCAGAGAACATTCCTTTATGCTCTCCATCCAATGCTCTCCATCCAACCTCACTGAGCTCGAGCTGTTTTGCAAGGAGGAATGGGAAAAAATTTAAATCTCTCAATGTGCAAAACTGATAGAGACATACCCCAAGCAACTTACAGCTGTAATCGCAGCAAAAGGTGGCGCTACAAAGTATTAACTTAAGGGGGCTGAATAATTTTGCACACCCAATTTTTCAGTTTTTGATTTGTTCAAAAGGTTTGAAATATCCAATAAATGTCGTTCCACTTCATGATTGTGTCCCACTTGTTGTTGATTCTTCACAAAAAAAATACAGTTTTATATCTTTATGTTTGAAGCCTGAAATGTGGCAAAAGGTCGCAAAGTTCAAGGGGCCGAATAGTTTCACAAGGCACTGTAACTTTATATTTTTCCCCTCATCACTAATGATTAGATCAATTGCAGATTCTGCAAAGTTAAATTAATTCATCATCTTTTTTGATGTATCCTCTTCTTTTTGCCGGCTAAACAACCTTGAACACGCCAGATCCCGTTTGATTCATGAATGAGACACCACATTGACAGTAGGCTATCTTCCAGAGCCAGACAAGGCCCAAGGCCCAGGGCCCAGTGCCCACACACAAGGCCCAAGGCCCAGGGCCCAAACACAAGGCCCAAGGCCCAGGGTCCAAGGCCCACACACAAGGACCAAGGCCCAGTGCCCAAGGCCCACACAAGGCCCAGGGCACAGGGCCCAAGGCCCACACACAAGGCCCAAGGCCCAGGGCCCCACACACAAGGCCCAAGGCCCAGGGCCCCACACAAGGCCCAAGGCCTACACACAAGGCCCAGGGCCCAAGGCCCAAGGCCCACACACAAGGCCCAAGGCCCAAGGCCTCAGGGCCCAAGGCCCACACACAAGGCCCAAGGCCCACACACAAGGCCCAGGGCCCAAGGCCCACACACAAGGCCCATGGCCCACACACAGTCTGCTCGCATTGGTAATTTCTGTAAATATTATGTTGGGGCTGGATCCCTATTAAAAAAAACAACACAACAGACAGATATATAGACATGCAGGGGAATGATGCAGAGTTTCCAAGGTAGAATTTGAAGTATACAAAGCTCTCACTAATCATCACTCTTTTTTTATTACATTCATACTATCCCCATTGAACTGCCTTCTCTATGACATCATTCATACTATCCCCATTGAACTGCCTTCTGTATGACATCATTCATACTATCCCCATTGAACTGCCTTCTGTATGACATCATTCATACTATCCCCATTGAATGGCCTTCTGTATGACATCATTCATACTATCCCCATTGAACTGCCTTCTGTATGACATCATTCATACTATCCCCATTGAACCGCCTTCTGTATGACATCACCAGTCTACGTCTCTATATATAGTGATTTTACTGGAAGTAATCCCCTCTGTCTCCGAGCAGCGTGTCATTCCATTCTGAGTGTGTGATTAGTTGTTCTCCAGTGTGTGGAAACCCCCTCCCCAAAAAATGACTGACCCAAGACATACCCAACCCTGCAATTTACAGCTGTGGTAAATACTGGACCAGAGGTCATCATGGCCAGGGTTGGGGAGGTTCATTCAGCTGTGGTGAATATGCTAGAGGAAGAGACAAAAGGACCAGTGTCATCATGGCCAGGGTTGGGGAGGGTACTTTACAGCTGTGGTAAATACGCTAGAGGAAGAGACAAAATGACCAGAGGTCATCATGGCCAGGGTTGGGGAGGTTACTTTACAGCTGTGGTAAATACGCTAGAGGAAGAGACAAAAGGACCAGAGGTCATCATGGCCAGGGTTGGGGGAGGTTACTTTACAGCTGTAGACGCTAGAGGAAGAGACAAAAGGACCAAGGTCATCATGGCCAGGGTTGGCAATTTACAGCTGTGGTAAATACGCTAGAGGAAGAGACAAAATGACCAGAGGTCATCATGGCCAGGGTTGGGGAGGTTACTTTACAGCTGTGGTAAATAAGCTAGAGGAAGAGACAAAAGGACCAGAGGTCATCATGGCCAGGGTTGGGGAGGTTACTTTACAGCTGTGGTAAATACGCTAGAGGAAGATACAAAAGGACCAGAGGTCATCATGGCCAGGGTTGGCGAGGTTACTCTCTAAATGTAATCCCTTACTTCCCATCCCTGGTCTTGACTATTTGAATAGCTATGTTATACTGTATAGCTCAAGGCCTGTTAGTACAGTAGCAGTGCAGTGTCCAGAACACGCTGATCACTGTAAGAGGTCGTTGTCTATAACCACATTCTCTATTGGGGGGAATTCCAACCCCAGTCAAGCTTGTATAAATGGAACGGAAATTCCCTTTTTGATGCACATTTTTCTCAATGTATATTTTGACCTTGAATTGAATCATAGGAATATCACGCCCTTCACCCTCGATTGATTTGAGGTGGAGATCAAAGAGATGGCGGCGGAGGTGTGTCTACTTACACGGTGTGACGTATATTCGGATTTAATTCCCTCGTAATTCCACCTTCTTTACGCGCGACGAAACAACAAATTCAAATCGAGCAACCTGTCGGGTTCCAAGTGGAACATCCCCCTACCTTCTCCTGATAGGAATAACGCCATTCTCCGTGCTTTGTTATTTACAACTTAATAAAAACAACTATTGATAAGAGCTTGGTGAAATGAGTAAGCCGTTTGGAGAAAGGGATTGTCAATATAAATACAAATTGTTTGAAATGTTTTGTACCTTATAATCACCGGAGTAGGGCTGTTGCGGTGACCGTATTACCGCCACCGGCGGTCACGAGTCAGGAAGGCAGTCACGTGACCGTTTAGTCACGGTAATGAGGCGTCTCCGAGCTCTGATGCTGCTGATGGTCATAAGTATCCTACCAAACTTGCTAACTGCCTGGTACTCAGCACTCTATTGTCCCTCAGATCACTCTGACATCAATGTAAATGTGATGTAAAAATCTAATCAAACACTTCATAAGCGCCCATGAGAGCTCATGTTGTGCAACATTTCTAAGGCTATGCAATTGCGAGGGAAAACAGAGTGATGTTCTCTGTCCATTTAACATTTTCTATTTAACCTCTTTCTCAACTTTCCTAGTAGAAACACATTGCTTATCTTTACATCCAGTATAGCTACCTGGCTGGCATGGTAATGAACCATAGGACAAAAGTCCTCCATTCGCTACCAAAGTGCATAGATGACATGTATTTTTTCCCCTGCATGATATTGGTCCATTCGAAATCAAAACAAATTTCACACCAATATTACTAAGTGTTTGTAAAGACAAGATTACATCAAGAATAGTCTGGTGGGTGAATTATACCTAGTGATCATCACTTTTTTTTGTTTTTACGACTTTTTCAAATCCTAGTTGCACACATCACGTAACCGAGGCCTATGTGTTTTCATAAAGTTTGTTTCACGACTAAAGTGGCCAAATAACTTCGTAAAATTAAGTTTAAATTAAGCACATTAATCTGCTTTAATAGGGGTGTCGAGCCTAACTGGAAAACATAAGCAGAGCGTGAGGTTCAAGTTTTGAGGAAGATTCATTTTCACCATAAAAATGCACCTTTATAATAAAAGCATTAAATGCATAATTGCATTTGAGGTCACTTTACACTACACCTTATACTACACCTGTACTGCACCCCCTACACTACACCTTATACTACGCCCCTACACTACACCCTACACTACACCCTTCACTACACCCTACACTACACTACACTACACCCTTCACTACACATTATACTACACCCTACACTACACCTTATACTACACCCTACACTACACCCTATACTACACCCCCTACACTACTCTACCCTACACTACACCTTATACTACACCCTACACTACACCCTACACTACACCCTATACTACACCCTACACTACACCCTACACCCTACACTACACCCTACACTACACCTTATAATACACCATATACTACACCCTACACTACACATTATACTACACCATTTCAAATGAAGTGAGGTTCACTTTCACCATAAAAATGCACCTTTATAATAAAAGCATTACATGCATAATTACATTTGAGGTCACTTTTACACTACACCTTATACTACACCCTGTACTGCACCCTACACTACACCTTATACTACGCCCTACACTACACCCCCTACACTACACCTGATACTACACCCTACATATGGCACCCTACACTACACCCTATACTACATTATACTACACCCTACACTACACCCGGTACCTACACTACCCATATACTACACCCTACACTACACCCTATACTACACCCTATAACCCTAACTACACCCTACACTACACCATTTCCTACCACCTACACCCCTACCCTACACTACACCTTATACCCTACTGCACCCTATAAAATACCCCACTACACCCTACACTACACCCTATAATACACCCTACACTACACCTTATACTACACTCTACACTACACCCTACACTACACCATATACTACACCCTATAAAATACACCTTTACAACACCATATACTACACCCTACACTACACCCTATAAAATACCCTACACTACACCATTTACTACACCCTACACTACACCCTATAAAATACCCTACACTACACCATTTCACTACACCCTACACTGCACCCTATAAAATACCCTACACTACACCCTATACCACAATACACCCTATAATACACCCTACACTACACCCTAGTACTACACTCTACACTACACCCTACACTACACCATATACTACACCCTATAAAATACCCTTTACAACACCATATGCTACACTCTACATTACACCCTATAAAATACCCTACACTACACCATGTGCTACACCCTGTGCTACACCCCACACCATACTACACTCTAAACTACACTACACACCCTGTACTACACCCTATACTACACAATCACCACCCTATATTTAGTTTTATAGGACCACTACACCCTTTACTCAATCTGCTTTTAACTCCATCTGCTTTTAACTCCCTGGTTTTAACTCCATTTGGTTTTAACTCCATTTAATTTTAACTCCATCTGGTTTTAACTACATCTGGTTTTAACCCCATCTGGTTTTAACACCCTAGGCATACACCCCCGTATGTGAACAAGATTGTCGAGCTGGAACCTTCACGACACGATGACGATCAGCTATTCTACACCAAAATATACCTGGACTCTTTTCAGAGGGTGACTATAGGTCCTGTGTATAACCCTGTTGGTTACAGTGTGGGGCTAACTAACACTCATGGTACTGTAAATCATCTGCTAAATTAAACCACCCTTTACAGTGACTATCACCCATTACAGTGATATACCTGGACACTACAGTGATATCACTACACCCTTTACAGTTATATACCACCCTTTACACTATACCTGGACCCTTTACAGTGATATACCTACACCTTTACAGTGATATACCTGCACCCTTTACAGTGATATGCACCCGACCTTTACAGTGATATACTGGACCCTTTACAGTGATATATCCCTACACTACAGTTATATACTGGACCCTTTACAGTGATACCCTGGACCCTACAGTTATATACCCCTACACTACCCTTTACTATACCTGGACACTTTACCCAGTTATATACCTGCACCCTTTACAGTTATATACCTACACCCTTTACAGTTATATACCACTACCCTTTACAGTTATATACCTGTACCCTATACAGTGATATACCTACACCATTTACAGTTATATACCTGGACCCTTTACAGTGATATACCTGGACACTTTACACCTATACCCTACCTGCACCCTTTACAGTGATATACTACACCCTTTACAGTATACCCTGGACCTTTACAGTGATATACTACACCCTTTACAGTTATATACCTGGACCCTTTACCATACACCTGCACCCTTTACAGTTATATACCCTACCCTTTACAGTGCATATACTTTACAGGATATATCCACCCATTTACAGTTATATATCCTACCCTTTACAGTGATATACCTGGACCCTACAGTTATATACCTGGACCTTTTACAGTTATATACCTGGACCCTTTACAGAGGTTATATACACCCTTTACACTACACCTTAACCTTTACAGTGATGTACCTGACCCTTCTCTGTACACCCTGGACAATTTACAGTGATATACCTGGACCATACATTACAGTTATATACCAGATTTTACAGAATTGATATACCTGGACCCTTTACAGTGAAATACACCCTTTACAGTTATACCCTACACTTTACAGTTATATACTGGACCCTTTACAGTGATCCATCCAGTACACTACACCTTATTACACCCTTTACACTATACCTGGACCATTTACAGTGATACTACACCCTTTACACCTATACTGGACCCTACACAGTGATTACCTGGAACTTTACAGTGAATGCCTTATACTGGAACCCTATACAAATACCCTGGACCTTTTTACAGTGATATACGCCTGGACCCTATTACAATTATACACTACACCCTATACACATTATACCTGGACCCTTTACAGTGATACACCTGGACCCTTTACAGTTATATACCTGGACCCTTTAGTTATATACCTGGACCCTTTACAGTTATCCACCTGGACCCTTTACAGTTATATACTGTAACCCTATAAAATACCTGGACCATTTACAGGATATACCACACCTACTTTACAGTGATATACCTGTTCCATTACAGAGGAACCCTTTACAGTTATACACCACTACACCCTTTACAGTTATATACCTGGACCCTTTACGGTTATATACCTGGACCCTTTACAGTGATATACCCACCCTTTACAGTGAATACCTGGACCCTTTACAGTTATATACTGGACCCTTTAGTATATACCGGACCCTTTACAGTTATATACCTGGACCCTTTACACTATACGGACCCTTTACAGTTATATACCTGGACCCTTTATATATACCTGGACCCTTTACAGTTACCATACTTGGACCCTTTAGAGGATATACACCCTATTACTGTATATACCTGGACCCTGTTTACAGTGATACACCTGGACCCTTTACAGTTAAATACCTGGACCCTTTACAGTTAAACCTGGACCCTTTACAGTTATATACCTGGACCCTTTACAGATTTTAGGTTATACAATTACTCTTGTACCTCCATTTTGTGTTCTGTCTAAATCTGTGTTTTCCACAGAGAACTCCATTGGTTTGGACCACAAGTCTCAGATTTTCCAGAATTTAAATGGAGCAATTTGATTACCATCAGTTTAACGCCATTACTGTAAACTATATGGTTTCCATTCACAGAGGAATGCCTTTTACTGTAAACTATATGGTTTCCATTCCACAGAGGAACTCCTTATTACTGTAAACTATATGGTTTCCATTCACAGAGGAACTCCTTATTACTGTAAACTATATGGTTTCCATTCCACAGAGGAATGCCTTATTACTGTAAACTATATGGTTTCCATTCCACAGAGGAACGCCTTATTACTGTAAACTATATGGTTTCCATTCCACAGAGGAACGTTATTACTGTAAACTATATGGTTTCCATTCAACAGTGGAACGCCTTATTACTGTAAACTATACGGTTTCCATTCCACAGAGGAACACCTTTTACTGTAAACTATATGGTTTCCATTCCCCAGTGGAACCCTTATTACTGTAAACTATATGGTTTCCATTCCACAGAGGAATGCCTTATTACTGTAAACTATATGGTTTCCATTCAACAGAGGAAGTGACTATTACTGTAAACTATATGGTTTCCATGATTAATGGAAACAGGGTGCACCTGAGCTCAATATCGAATCTCATAGAAAGGGTCAGAATACTTATGTAAATAAGGTATTTCTGTTTTTTACCCTTTACAGTGATATATATATACCCTTTACAGTTATATATTTGCAACCCTTTAAAAAATACAATAAATAATCTGTTATTGCGTTGTCATAATGGGGTATTGTGTGTAGATTGATGAGGAAAACATTTAATTGAACCCTTTCAGAATAAGGCTGAACATATTAATTTATGGGAAAACCAGAACCCAGGCAGAGCCCAGACAGACCTGACAGAGCCCAGACAGAGCCCTGTGAAATACCAGGCAGAGCCCAGACAGAGCCCAGACAGAGCCCAGACAGAGCCCTGTGAAATAGCCCAGGCAGAGCCCAGACAGAGCCCAGACAGAGCCCAGACAGAGCCCTGTGAAATAGCCCTGCAGAGCCCAGACAGAGCCCAGACAGAGCCCAGACAGAGCCCAGACAGAGCCCTGACAGAGCCCAGGCAGAGCCCAGACAGAGCCCAGACAGAACCCAGACAGAGCCCTGACAGAGCCCAGACAGAGCCCAGACAGAGCCATTTACAGGCAAAGCCCTGGAGCCCAGACAGAGCCCAGACAGAACCCAGACAGAGCCCAGACAGACCCAGACAGAGCCATGTGATATAGCCCAGGCAGAGCCCAGACAGAGGCAGAGTTCAGACAGAGCCCTGACAGAACCCAGACAGAGCCCTGACAGAACCCAGACAGAGCCCAGACAGAGCCCAGACAGAGCCATGTGAAATTGCCCAGGCAAAGCTCAGACAGAGCCCAGACAGAGCCCAGACAGAACCCAGACAGACCCCAGACAGAGCCCTGTGATATAGCCCAGGCAGAGCCCAGACAGAGCCCAGACAGAGACCAGACAGAGCCCAGACAGAACCCAGACAGAACCCAGACAGAACCCAGACAGAACCTTACAGACTGTAGAACCCAGACAGAGCCCTGACAGAGGAGATAGCCTTAGACAGAACCCAGACAGAACCCAGACAGACAGCCCTGACAGACCCCTGACAGAACCCAGACAGAGCCATTGACAGAGCCCAGACAGAACCCAGACAGAACCCAGACAGAACCCAGACAGAGCCCTGACAGAGCTATGACAGAGCCCTGACAGAACCCAGACAGAACCCAGACAGAGCCCTGACAGAGCCTGACAGAACCCATTCCACAGACAGAGCCTTGTTACAGCCAGAAAGATCCTGGTAACTTTTTCTAAATTCTCAGGTTTTCCAGAAATCCTGGTTGGCAGATTCCCATAAACAGAAGGAATATGCAGGAAATCAAGTCTTCCAACCAAGATGTCTGGAAAACCTGTCAATTTTGGGAAAGTTATGTCATTTTGCAAACCCTTGTTGGTTTTAGATAAGAGAGGCCCTGGCCCAGGACTGTTCTGAACCCTGTTGTTCTCCTCTCTCCCTACAGTAGCCAGCATGTTGAACCCTGTTGTTCTCCTCTCTCCTACAGTAGCCAGCTTTTCCCTGTTGTATGGTTTCCCTACAGTAGCCAGCATGTTGAACCCTGTTGTTCTCCTCTCTCCCTACAGTATCCAGCATGTTGAACCCTGTTGTTCTCCTCTCTCCCTACAGTAGCCAGCATGTTGAACCCTGTTGTTCTTCTCCCCTTCCCTACAGTAGCCAGCATGTTGAACCCTGTTGTTCTCCTCTCTCCCTACAGTATCCAGCTGTTACCCTGTTGTTCTCCTTCCCTACAGTATCCAGCATGTTGAACCCTGTTGTTCTTCTCTCTCCCTACAGTATCCAGCATGTTGAACCCTGTTGTTCTCCATTCCCTACAGTATCCAGCATGTTGAACCCTGTTGTTCCTCTCTCCCTACATATCCAGCATGTTGAACCCTGTTGTTCTTCTCTCTCCCTACAGTAGCCAGCATGTTGAACCCTGTTGTTCTCCATCTCCCAGCATGTTGAACCCTGTTGTTCTTCTTCTCCCTACAGTATCCAGCATGTTGAACCCTGTTGTTCTCCTCTCTCCCAGTACAGTGGAACCGCATTACTGAACCCTGTTGTTTCCTCTCCCTACAGTAGCCAGCATGTTGAACCCTGTTGTTCTCCTCTCTCCCTACAGTATCCAGCATGTTGAACCCTGTTGTTCTCCATTCTCCCTACAGTATCCAGCATGTTGAACCCTGTTGTTTCCTCTTCCCTACAGTATCCAGCATGTTGAACCCTGTTGTTCCTTCTCCCTACAGTAGCCAGCATGTTGAACCCTGTTGTTCTTCTCTCTCCCTACAGTAGCCAGCATGTTGAACCCTGTTGTTCTCCTCTCTCCCTACAGTATCCAGCATGTTGAACCCTGTTGTTCTTCTCTCTCCTACAGTATCCAGCATGTTGAACCCTGTTGTTCTCCTCTCTCCCTACAGTATCCAGCATGTTGAACCCTGTTGTTCTCCTCTCTCCCTACAGTATCCAGCATGTTGAACCCTGTTGTTCTCTCTCTCCCTACAGTATCCAGCATTTGAACCCTGTTTTTTCTCTCCTCCCTACAGTATCCAGCATGTTGAACCCTGTTGTTCTCCTCTTAAAAAGTAGCCAGCATGTTGAACCCTGTTGTTTCTCTTCCCTACAGTATCCAGCATGTTGAACCCTGTTGTTCTCCTCTCTCCCTACAGTATCCAGCATGTTGAACCCTGTTGTTCTTCTCTCTCCCTACAGTATCCAGCATGTTGAACCCTGTTGTTCTCCTATCTCCCTACAGTATCCAGCATGTTGAACCCTGTTGTTCTCTCTCTCTCCCAGACAGTATCCAGCATGTTGAACCCTGTTGTTCGGAGCCCCTACAGTATCCAGCATGTTGAACCCTGTTGTTCTCCCCTCTCCCTACAGTATCCAGCATGTTGAACCCTGTACAGTATCCAGCATTGAACCCTGTTGTTCCCCTCTCTCCCTACAGTATCCAGCATGTTGAACCCTGTTGTTCTCCAGTCTCTCCCTACAGTATCCAGCATGTTGAACCCTGTTGTTCTTCTCTCTCCTTACAGTATCCAGCATGTTGAACCCTGTTGTTCTCCTCTCTCCCTACAGTACCAGCATGTTGAACCCTGTTGTTCTCTCTCTCCCTACAGTATCCAGCATGTTGAACCCTGTTGACCTCTCTCCCTACAGTATCCAGCATGTTGAACCCTGTTGTTCTTCTCTCTCCCTACAGTAGCCAGCAGAACCCTGTTGTTCTCCCTCTCCCTACAGTATCCAGCATGTTGAACCCTGTTGTTCTTCTCTCTCCCTACAGTATCCAGCATGTTGAACCCTGTTGTTCTCCTCTCTCCCTACAGTATCCAGCATGTTGAACCCTGTTGTTCTTCTCTCTCCCTACAGTAGCCAGCATGTTGAACCCTGTTGTTCTCCTCTCTCCCTACAGTATCCAGCATGTTGAACCCTGTTGTTCTCCTCTCTCCCTACAGTATCCAGCATGTTGAACCCTGTTGTTCTCCTCTCTCCCTACAGTATCCAGCATGTTGAACCCTGTTGTTCTTCTCTCTCCCTACAGTATCCAGCATGTTGAACCCTGTTGTTCTCCTCTCTCCCTACAGTATCCAGCATGTTGAACCCTGTTGTTCCTCTCTCCCTACAGTAGCCAGCATGTTGAACCCTGTTGTTCTTCTCCTCCCTACAGTAGCCAGCATGTTGAACCCTGTTGTTCTCAGCCTCCCTACAGTATCCAGCATGTTAACCCTGTTGTTCAAAATCTCTCTCCCTACAGTATCCAGCATGTTGAACCCTGTTGTTCTCCTCTCTCCCTACAGTATCCAGCATGTTGAACCCTGTTGTTCTCCTCTCTCCCTACAGTATCCAGCATGTTGAACCCTGTTGTTCTTCTCTCTCCCTACAGTATCCAGCATGTTGAACCCTGTTCTTTCTCCCCCTACAGTAGCCAGCATGTTGAACCCTGTTGTTCTCCTCTCTCCCTACAGTAGCCAGCATGTTGAACCCTGTTGTTCTCCTCTCTCCCTACAGTATCCAGCATGTTGAACCCTGTTGTTCTCCTCTCTCCCTACAGTATCCAGCATGTTGAACCCTGTTGTTCTTCTCTCTCCCTACAGTATCCAGCATGTTGAACCCTGTTGTTCTCCTCTCTCCCTACAGTATCCAGCATGTTGAACCCTGTTGTTCTCCTCTCTCCCTACAGTATCCAGCATGTTGAACCCTGTTGTTCCTCTCTCCCTACAGTATCCAGCATGTTGAACCCTGTTGTTCTCCTCTCTCCCTACAGTATCCAGCATGTTGAACCCTGTTGTTCTTCTCTCTCCTTACAGTATCCAGCATGTTGAACCCTGTTGTTCTCCTCTCTCCCTACAGTAGCCAGCATGTTGAACCCTGTTGTTCTCCTCTCTCCCTACAGTATCCAGCATGTTGAACCCTGTTGTTCTTCTCTCTCCCTACAGTATCCAGCATGTTGAACCCTGTTGTTATTCTCTCTCCCTACAGTATCCAGCATGTTGAACCCTGTTGTTCTTCTCTCTCCCTACAGTATCCAGCATGTTGAACCCTGTTGTTCTCCTCTCTCCCTACAGTATGCAGCATGTTGAACCCTGTTGTTATTCTCTCTCCCTACAGTAGCCAGCATGTTGAACCCTGTTGTTCTCCTCTCTCCCTACAGTAGCCAGCATGTTGAACCCTGTTGTTATTCTCTCTCCCTACAGTATCCAGCATGTTGAACCCTGTTGTTCTTTGTTCTCCTCTCTCCCACTGCAGACGAGGTTCTCTTGAAGTTTGGAACGAAGAGTGCCCGAGTGAGAAACACTGTTTACGACACCCTGCCAGTGGTCATCCATGGCAACGCAAACACCAAAGTGAGTAAGACAATATTAACATTTCCAACATGCCCGGAACCATCCACGGTAATAACCACTTTCCAGGTGTCTGGGTACAGATCCATGGCCACAGTTCAGAACCAGTTTCCATCTCTGTTTCTGGAGAAAACAGAACCAGACTTGCTGAATCATGTCAGTGTTTCATATTTCTTCATTGTAGTTAGAATGAATGATAACAGAGGTACTCCTCTAGATATGCCTGGAAGTTTTGCTTTCTGGCTGACTTTCTGAGCTTCTTGTCCAAGTAGGCTACACATTGTTAAAAAAACAAATGGCATAATTTAAAACAGTGTACATCTCATTGAAATTGTGAGAAATTGCAAAGGTCTTCCAATGAAACCAGCTGTGTACTGACAGCGCTCTAGAGGCAGGGATTCTGCAGAATTCTGTTTAGTCATACAGCCTACTGCATATGAACCCCAGATGATTCTGTTTAGTGATACAGCCTACTGTATATGAACCCCAGATGATTCTGTTTAGTGATACAGCCTACTGCATATGAACCCCAGATGATTCTGTTTAGTGATACAGCCTACTGCATATGAACCCCAGATGATTCTGTTTAGTGATACAGCCTACTGCATATGAACCCCAGATGATTCTGTTTAGTGATACAGCCTACTGCATATGAACCCCAGATGATTCTGTTTAGTCATACAGCCTACTGCATATGAACCCCAGATGATTCTGTTTAGTGATACAGCCTACTGCATATGAACCCCAGATGATTCTGTTTAGTGATACAGCCTACTGCAAATGAACCCCAGATGATTCTGTTTAGTGATACAGCCTACTGCATATGAACCCCAGATGATTCTGTTTAGTGATACAGCCTACTGCATATGAACCCAGATGATTCTGTTTAGTGATACAGCCTACTGCATATGAACCCCAGATATGTGTTATATTACGTCCATTGTTGGTCATCATGACAACTGAGGACATTATCTCCAAGTACAATGCCGTGTTCCATGGGCTTGGATGCCTCCCTGGAGAGCCTCACCTGGAAGCAGACTGCGCAGCCCCCCGAAGGCCTGTGTAGCAGCTACCAAGACTGAATGCCTAGTCCACTGAAGGAAAAGATCACAAAGGACAGACATTCAATGGACAATGCAGACATTATCACGTAAGTTATCAGAGCCAACACCATGGATCAGCAAAATGCTTTGTCATTGAGAAACAGGATTAACTAGGAATATACATGCACCCCAGTGCAGTCAACAAAAGCCTTACTGAGATCGCACTTCCAGATGGCCACAATATTTAGAATATATTTAGATTCTAAGATTCTACACAAAATATCCAACACAAAGGTATTCTCAGTACTCAATGACAAAGATGGATATTGGCAAGTCAAACTTGATGAAGTGGGCATCTATCTTACAACTTCCTGGACAGGAAGTAGTAGGCTGATATAGATGCCTGAGAATGCCATTTGGAATCAAGCCAGCAGCTGAAGATTACCAGCACAGACAGTGGTGAAGGACGACAGGCACTGAAAGGAGTGACCTCTGGATGTGGTGCCAAACAGGAAGAGGCCATGTCAAATGAAACCTTACAGTTGTCCTGCACAGATGTCAACCTGAAGCTGAACCAATAGAAACTCCGGTTTAAAGCTACCTTGTGTGATATACATGGGTCATCTTCTCAACACAGAGGGCCTTCGCCTTGACCCAGAGAAAATAACAGCCATTCAGAACATGGGTTAACACCTAACTTCAAGTTGGGGTTTGTGACCCCCCCCCCCCCACCCCCGATGATCTGATGTGTGTGAGCCGCTCAGAAGACTGACTGACAGGGACATTGACTGGACACGGAGAGCACAGCATGACGCAGCATTTGAGGCTATCAAACAGTCACAACACCTGGTGCTCAAATACTTACGACCTGAATGATGAACTCACACGGCAGTGTGATGCCAGTGAGGCAGGTTTGGGTGCAGCCCTTCTACAGAAAGGACAACCTGTAGCTTTTTGCCTCCACAACATTGACTCAGACAGAACAAAGATATGCACAGATTGAATGTCTCTCCATTGCTTTTGCATGTGACAAGTTTGACCAGTATCTGTGTGGCAGAGAGTTCATCACAATATACAGCCACCACAAACCGCTTGAGATGATCTTCAAGAAATCCCTACTCACAAGCACCCAAACGACTGCAGAGAATGTTGATAAGGCTACAAGGATACCAACTCCAAATGACTGCAGAGAATGTTGATAAGGCTACAAGGATACCAACTCCAAACGACTGCAGATAATGTTGATAAGGACTGATACCAATCCAAACGACTGCAGAGAATGTTGATAAGGCTACAAGGATACCAACTCCAAACGACTGCAGAGAATGTTGATAAGGCTACAAGGATACCAACTCCAAACGACTGCAGAGAATGTTGATAAGGCTACAAGGATACCAACTCCAAACGACTGCAGAGAATGTTGATAAGGCTACAAGGATACCAACTCCAAACGACTGCAGAGAATGTTGATAAGCCTACAAAGATACCAACTCCACGTGCAATACAAACAAGGCAAATAACTACATGTTATTACTGTACTTCCTGTCCAGATCAGCTCAATCAACCACAGAGCACAGACAAATGCAAACACCAGCCACGGTCTACACTATGGGTCTAGTCACAACTGACCTGGAACAGGTGGATCACACCAGTGATGTCAACATCTCAACTAAGACAATGGAGACAATCAAAGCACACTGTTGCCAGGACCCACTGTTTCAGTCTCTGTACTCACAAATCAACCACGGCTGGCCTGGAACCAAACAGGCTGTGAGTCAAACACCGAAAGATGTCTGGACGTACAAAGAGTAGCTCACCACAGAAAATGGACTGTTATTTAAAGGAAACAGGGTCAACATACCTGACATGTTACATGCTGACTTTCTACACACAATACACTCTGGCTCCTCAGGCATAGAGGCCATTATTCAGAAAGGCACGTGATGCTGTTTTCTGGCCGAAGATTATGGAGGACGTAAAGGTCTTTATCAGCAAATGTGCCACCTTTAACTCACTCTAGAAGAGACAACACAAGGAGACACTCATCCCTCCCACCAAATCCCGCCAGAAGAGACAACACAAGGAGACACTCCTCCCTCCCACCAAATCCCCCCAGAAGAGACAACACAAGGAGACACTCATCCCTCCCACCAAATCCCTCCAGAAGAGACAACACAAGGAGACACTTATCCCTCCCACCAAATCCCTCCAGAAGAGACAACACAAGGAGACACTCATCCCTCACACCAAATCCCTCCAGAAGAGACAACACAAGGAGAAACTCATCCCTCCCACTAAATCCCTTTAGAAGAGACAACACAAGGAGTCACTCATCCCTCCCACCAAATCCCTTTAGAAGAGACAACACAAGGAGACACTCATCCCTCCCACCAAATCCCTCCAGAAGAGACAACACAAGGAGACACCCATCCCTCCCACCAAATCCCTTTAGAAGAGACAACACAAGGAGACACTCATCCCTCCCACCAAATCCCTCCAGAAGATACAACACAAGGAGACACTCATCCCTCCCACCAAATCCCTCCAGAAGATACAACACAAGGAGACACTCATCCCTCCCACCAAATCCCTTTAGAAGAGACAACACAAGGAGGCACTCATCCCTCCCACCAAATCCCTCCAGAAGAGACAACACAAGGAGACACTCTTCCCTCCCACCAAATCCCTCCAGAAGAGACAACACAAGGAGACACTCATCCCTCCCACCAAATCCCTCCAGAAGATACAACACAAGGAGACACTCATCCCTCCCACCAAATCCCTTTAGAAGAGACAACACAAGGAGACACTCATCCCTCCCACCAAATCCCTCCAGAAGAGACAACACAAGGAGGCACTCATCCCTCCCACCAAATCCCTCCAGAAGAGACAACACAAGGAGACACTCATCCCTCCCACCAAATCCCTTTAGAAGAGACAACACAAGGAGGCACTCATCCCTCCCACCAAATCCCTCAGAAGATACAACACAAGGAGACACTCATCCCTCCCACCAAATCCCTTTAGAAGAGACAACACAAGGAGACACTCATCCCTCCCACCAAATCCCTTTAGAAGAGACAACACAAGGAGACACTCATCCCTCCCACCAAATCCCTCCAGAAGAGACAACACAAGGAGACACTCATCCCTCCCACCAAATCCCTCCAGAAGAGACAACACAAGGAGACACTCATCCCTCCCACCAAATCCCTCCAGAAGATACAACACAAGGAGAAACTCATCCCTCCCACCAAATCCCTTTAGAAGAGACAACACAAGGAGGCACTCATCCCTCCCACCAAATCCCTCCAGAAGAGACAACACAAGGAGACACTCATCCCTCCCACCAAATCCCTTTAGAAGAGACAACACAAGGAGACACTCATCCCCCCACCAAATCCCTTTAGAAGAGACAACACAAGGAGACATCATCCCTCCCACCAAATCCCTCCAGAAGATACAACACAAGGAGACACTCATCCCTCCCACCAAATCCCTCCAGAAGATACAACACAAGGAGACACTCATCCCTCCCACAAATCCCTTTAGAAGAGACAACACAAGGAGGCACTCATCCCTCCCACCAAATCCCTCCAGAAGAGACAACACAAAGACACTCTTCCCTCCCACCAAATCCCTCCAGAAGAGACAACACAAGGAGACACTCATCCCTCCCACCAAATCCCTCCAGAAGATACAACACAAGGAGACACTCATCCCTCCCACCAAATCCCTTTAGAAGAGACAACACAAGGAGACACTCAACCCTCCCACCAAATCCCTCCAGAAGAGACAACACAAGGGAGACACTCATCCCTCCCACCAAATCCCTCCAGAAGACAACACAAGGAGACACTCATCCCTCCCACCAAATCCCTTTAGAAGAGACAACACAAGGAGACATTCATCCCCCACCAAATCCCTCCAGAAGATACAACACAAGGAGAAACTCATCCCTCCCACCAAATCCCTTTAGAAGAGACAACACAAGGAGACACTCATCCCTCCCACCAAATCCCTCCAGAAGATACAACACAAGGAGACACTCATCCCTCCCACCAAATCCCTCCAGAAGATACAACACAAGGAGACACTCATCCCTCCCACCAAATCCCTTTAGAAGAGACAACACAAGGAGGCACTCATCCCTCCCACCAAATCCCTTTAGAAGAGACAACACAAGGAGGCACTCATCCCTCCCACCAAATCCCTCCAGAAGAGACTCTTCCCTCCCACCAAATCCCTCCAGAAGATACAACACAAGGAGACACTCATCCCTCCCACCAAATCCCTCCAGAAGATACAACACAAGGAGAAACTCATCCCTCCCACCAAATCCCTTTAGAAGAGACAACACAAGGAGGCACTCATCCCTCCCACCAAATCCCTCCAGAAGAGACAACACAAGGAGACACTCATCCCTCCCACCAAATCCCTTTAGAAGAGACAACACAAGGAGACACTCATCCCTCCCACCAAATCCCTTTAGAAGAGACAACACAAGGAGACACTCATCCCTCCCACCAAATCCCTCCAGAAGATACAACACAAGGAGACACTCATCCCTCCCACCAAATCCCTCCAGAAGAGACAACACAAGGAGACACCCATCCCTCCCACCAAATCCCTTTAGAAGAGACAACACAAGGAGACACTCATCCCTCCCACCAAATCCCTCCAGAAGATACAACACAAGGAGACACTCATCCCTCCCACCAAATCCCTCCAGAAGATACAACACAAGGAGACACTCATCCCTCCCACCAAATCCCTTTAGAAGAGACAACACAAGGAGGCACTCATCCCTCCCACCAAATCCCTCCAGAAGAGACAACACAAGGAGACACTCTTCCCTCCCACCAAATCCCTCCAGAAGAGACAACACAAGGAGACACTCATCCCTCCCACCAAATCCCTCCAGAAGATACAACACAAGGAGACACTCATCCCTCCTCCAAATCCCTTTAGAAGAGACAACACAAGGAGACACTCATCCCTCCCACCAAATCCCTCCAGAAGAGACAACACAAGGAGGCACTCATCCCTCCCACCAAATCCCTCCAGAAGAGACAACACAAGGAGACACTCATCCCTCCCACCAAATCCCTTTAGAAGAGACAACACAGGCAATCCCTCCCACCAAATCCCTCCAGAAGATACAACACAAGGAGACACTCATCCCTCCCACCAAATCCCTCCAGAAGAGACAACACAAGGAGACACTCATCCCTCCCACCAAATCCCTTTAGAAGAGACAACACAAGGAGACACTCATCCCCCACCAAATCCCTCCAGAAGAGACAACACAAGGAGACACTCATCCCTCCCACCAAATCCCTCCAGAAGAGACAACACAAGGAGACACTCATCCCTCCCACCAAATCCCTCCAGAAGATACAACCAGAAGATACAACACTCCAGAAGAGACAACTCATCCCTCCCACCAAATCCCTTTAGAAGAGACAACACAAGGAGACACTCATCCCTCCCACCAAATCCCTCCAGAAGAGACAACACAAGGAGACACTCATCCCTCCCACCAAATCCCTCCCCACCAAGCCTCCAGGAGAAGGACAACACAAGGAGACACTCATCCCTCCCACCAAATCCCTTTAGAAGAGACAACACAAGGAGACACTCATCAAATCCCTCCAGAAGATACAACACCCACTCCCACCAAATCCCTCCAGAAGAGACAACACAAGGAGACACTCATCCCTCCCACCAAATCCCTCCAGAAGATACAACACAAGGAGACACTCATCCCTCCCACCAAATCCCTCCAGAAGAGACAACACAAGGAGACACTCATCCCTCCACCAAGGAGAATCATCCCTCCCACCAAATTAGAAGAGACAACACAAGGAGACATTCATCCCCCACCAAATCCCTCCAGAAGACACTCATCCCTCCCACCAAATCCCTCCAGAAGAGACAACACAAGGAGACACTCATCCCTCCCACCAAATCCCTCCAGAAGATACAACACAAGGAGACTCATCATCCCAAATCCCACAACACAAGGAGACACTCATCCCTCCCACCAAATTAGAAGAGACAACACAAGGAGGCACTCATCCCTCCCACCAAATCCCTCCAGAAGAGACAACACAAGGAGACACTCTTCCCTCCCACCAAATCCCTCCAGAAGAGACAACACAAGGAGACACTCATCCCTCCCACCAAATCCCTCCAGAAGATACAACACAAGGAGACACTCATCCCTCCCACCAAATCCCTTTAGAAGAGACAACACAAGGAGGCACTCATCCCTCCCACCAAATCCCTCCAGAAGAGACAACACAAGGAGACACTCATCCCTCCCACCAAATCCCTTTAGAAGAGACAACACAAGGAGACACTCATCCCTCCCACCAAATCCCTTTAGAAGAGACAACACAAGGAGACACTCATCCCTCCCACCAAATCCCTCAGAAGATACAACACAAGGAGACACTCATCCCACCAAATCCCTCCAGAAGATACAACACAATCCCTCCAGAAGAGACACTCATCCCTCCCACCAAATCCCTTTAGAAGAGACAACACAAGGAGGCACTCATCCCTCCCACCAAATCCCTCCAGAAGAGACAACACAAGGAGACACTCATCCCTCCCACCAAATCCCTCCAGAAGAAGAGACACTCATCCCTCCACCAAACAGAACATACAACACAAGGAGACACTCATCCCTCCCACCAAATCCCTTTAGAAGAGACAACACCAAATCCCTTTAGAAGAGACAACAAGGAGGCACTCATCCCTCCCACCAAATCCCTCCAGAAGATACAACACAAGGAGACACTCATCCCACCAAATCCCTCCCACCAAATCACCAAATCCCTTTAGAAGAGACAACACAAGGAGACACTCATCCCTCCCACCAAATCCCTTTAGAAGAGACAACACAAGGAGGCACTCATCCCTCCCACCAAATCCCTCCAGAAGAGACAACACAAGGAGACACTCATCCCTCCCACCAAATCCCTTTAGAAGAGACAACACAAGGAGACACTCATCCTCCCACCAAATCCCTTTAGAAGAGACAACACAAGGAGGCACTCATCCCTCCCACCAAATCCCTCCAGAAGATACAACACAAGGAGACACTCATCCCTCCCACCAAATCCCTTTAGAAGAGACAACACAAGCACTCACTCCCACCATCCCCAGAAGAGACAACACAAGGAGAACTCATCACCAAATCCTTTAGAAGAGACAACACAAGGAGACACTCATCCCTCCCACCATCCCTCTCCAGAAGAGACAACACAAGGAGGCACTCATCCCTCCCACCAAATCCCTTTAGAAGAGACAACACAAGGAGACACTCCCCCACCATCCCTCCCACCAAATCCCTCCAGAAGAGACAACACAAGGAGACACTCATCCCTCCCACCAAATCCCTTTAGAAGAGACAACACAAGGATACACTCATCCTCCCACCAAATCCATCCAGAAGAGACAACACAAGGAGACACTCATCCCCCACCAAATCCCTTTAGAAGAGACAACACAAGGAGACACTCATCCCTCCCACCAAATCCCTCCAGAAGAGACAACACAAGGAGACACTCATCCCCCCACCAAATTCCTCCAGAAGAGACAACACAAGGAGACACTCATCCCTCCCACCAAATCCCTCCAGAAGAGACAACACAAGGAGACACTCATCCCCCACCAAATCCCTTTAGAAGAGACAACACAAGGAGACACTCATCCCTCCAGAAGAGACAACACAAGGAGACACTCATCCCCCCCACCAAATCCATCCCCTCCCATGGTCCAAGATCGGGATGGACTTACTCACAGTCAACAGAAGCAACTAGCTCATCCTGGTCGATTTATTATTCGGACTACTAGGAGTTCGACAAGCCGACTGACACCACATCAGACACCATCGTTGAAAGCAGTTCAGCAGACACGGCATTTCTAGTAAGGGCCACCCTTTTCTCCGGACTTTATAAAATGTGCTGATGATTGGGACTTTAAACATGTGAAGGCATCGCCGTATCAAAGCCAAAGCAATGTCAACGTCATCAGTGAAAATTGCCATAAACGCTCCTTAAAAAAGGCTGCGATGGATAGTGAAGACCCATGGAAAGGAGTGTTGGAATGGAGGAATAACCCAACTCAGGACCCCGCCCCCCGAACGACCACCAATCAAACACAGGTGAGGATGACTGAGGACCATGGAACGAACCCACCAACCCTGCAGGTGGTGAACAACAGACTGTTGATATGGCAGCAGCTCCACTGCCTGAAAATATAACTCTGAGACACACCAGAACATCAGAACACCAGAACCAGGGCAAATATCATGTCGCCTGCCAGATACTCCAGAGACTATGTTCTTTAAAAGATTAAATTTTTTGTTGTATTTTTTGTTGTTGTAAGAGGGTAGAGGGTAGTCTGCTTATTGACTTTAAAGTTGATGCTTATTTAAGATACTTGAATAAGAACACAGTTCTATGTTTTTGTCACTAGTGTAATGTTTTCATTGGCAAGGGTTTAACCCCAGTTCTCCTGTTAATGAGTCGAGGAGGAGATATCTTCATTTGTTGGGTACAGGAAGATGTTACGAGATGTCTCCAAGCCAAGAAATGGCACTGCTGTTGACGTGTATCTGAGTGTGATACTATATAGTACTAGTGAGCCAAGTTAGGCGTTACTTACGATGCACTGAAAGGAGCTGTATGCTACCCAGTGATGCTGAAGTAAAATAACTTCCAATCAACATTACTTTGCTCTTGAATAGAGTAAACATCTTACAAAACGTATGTGAGGGGGGACGTTATGGGGTTCTTTAGAATCTGTGTGGAGGGAACTTCTCTGGACTCCAGCTGGTCATTATGTGGAGGAGTAAGGTCCAGCCAAAGTTTAATAACACTCCCTCCTCACTCCCTGACGGCCTTTCCCTCTCACTCCCTCTTCTTTACTTCCAACTCTCACTATACCTCCCCCCTCTATCGATCCCTACCCCCCCTCCACCAATCCCTACCTCCCCCTCTATCGATCCCTACCCCCCCCTCCACCAATCCCTACCTCCCCCCTCCACCAATCCCTACCTCCCCCCTCCACCAATCCCTACCTCCCCCTCTATTGATCCCTACCCCTCCCCCTCTATTGATCCCTACCCCCTTCCTCAATCGATCCCTACCTCCCCTCAATCAATCCCTACCTCCCACCTCCATCGATCCCTACCTCCACCCCCACCAATCCCTACGATCCCTACCTCCCCCTCCACCGATCCCTACCTCCCCCTCTCCCCCTACCCCCCTCTATTGATCCCTACCCCCTTCCTCCATCGATCCCTACCTCCCCCTCAATCAATCCTTACCTCCCCCTCCATCGATCCCCCACCTCCCCCTCCATCGATCATCACCTCCCCCTCCATCGATCCCCACCTCCCCCTCCATCGATCCCCATCTCCCGATCCCCACCTCCCCCTCCATCGATCCCTACCTCCCCCTCCATCGATCCCTACCTCCCCTCCATCTATCCCTACCAACCCTTCCTCGATCCCTACCAACCCTCCCCTCGATCCTACCAACCCTTCCTCGATCCCTACCAACCCTTCCCTTGATCCCTACCAACCCTTCCCTTGATCCCTACCAACCCCCTCCCATGATCCCTACCAACCCCCTCCCTCGATCCCTACCAATCCCCCTCCTATCGATCCCTACCAAGCCCCTCCCTCGATCCCTACCAACCCCTTCCCTTGATCCCTACCAACCCCTCCCTCGATCCCTACCAAGCCCCTCCCTCGATCCCTACCAACCCCTCCCCGATCCCTACCAACCTCCCCGATCCCTACCAACCCCTCCCTCGATCCCTACCAAGCCCCTCCCTCGATCCCTACCCCCTCCCCGATCCCTACCAACCCCTCCTCCTCGATCCCTACCAACCCCTCCCTCGATCCCTACCAACCCCTCTCGATCCCTACCAACCCCTCCCGATCCCTACCAATCGATACCTACCAAACCCCTCCTCGATCCCTACCAACCCCTTCCCTTGATCCCTACCAACCCCTCCCGATCCCTACCAAGCCCCTCCCTCGATCCCTACCAACCCCTCCCCGATCCCTACCAACCCCTCCCGATCCCTACCAACCCCTCCCCGATCCCTACCAACCTCGATCCCTACCAACCCCCTCGATCCCTACCAACCCTCCTCGATCCCTACCAACCCCTCCCTCGATCCCCCTCCTCGATCCCTACCAACCCTTCCATCGATCCCTACCAACCCTCCCTCGATCCCTACCAACCCCTCCTCGATCCCTACCAACGATCCCTACCAACCCCTCCCTCGATCCCTACCAACCCTCCCTCGATCCCTACCAACCCCTCCCTCGATCCCTACCAACCCCTCCTTGATCCCTACCAAACCTTCCCTCGATCCCTACCAACCCCCTCCCTCAATCCCTACCAACCCTTCCCACGATCCCTACCAACCCTTCCATCGATCCCTACCAACCCCCTCCATCGATCCCTACCTCCCCCCTCCACCAATCCCTACCTCCCCCCTCCACCAATCCCTACCCCCCCCTCTATTGATCCCTACCCCCCTTCCTCAATCGATCCCTACCTCCCCCTCAATCAATCCTTACCTCCCACCTCCATCGATCCCCACCCCCCCTCCATCGATCCCCACCTCCCCCTCCATCGATCCCTACCTCCCCCTCCATCGATCCCTACCTCCCCCTCCATCTATCCCTACCAACCCTTCCCTCGATCCCTACCAACCCCCTCCCTCGATCCTACCAACCCTTCCCTCGATCCCTACCAACCCTTCCCTCGATCCCTACCAACCCCCTCCCTCGATCCCTACCAACCCCTCCCTTGATCCCTACCAACCCTTCCCTTGATCCCTACCAACCCCCTCCCTCGATCCCTACCAACCCCCTCCCTTGATCCCTACCAACCCTTCCTCGATCCCTACCAACCCCCTCCCATGATCCCTACCAACCCCCTCCCTCGATCCCTACCAATCCCCCTCCCTCGATCCCTACCAAACCCCTCCCTCGATCCCTACCAACCCCTTCCCTTGATCCCTACCAACCCCCTCCCTCGATCCCTACCAAGCCCCTCCTCGATCCCTACCAACCCCTCCCTCGATCCCTACCAACCCCTCCCTCGATCCCTACCAACCCCCTCCCTCAATCCCTACCAACCCTTCCCTTGATCCCTACCAACCCTTCCTCGATCCCTACCAACCCCCTCCTGATCCCTACCATCCCCTCCCTGATCCCTACCAACCCTTCCCTCGATCCCTACCAACCCTTCCTCGATCCCTACCAACCCTTCCTCGATCCCTACCAACCCCTCCCTCGATCCCTACCAACCCTCGATCCCTAACAACCCCTCCTCGATCCCTACCAACCCCTCCCTCGATCCCTACCAACCCCCTCCCTCAATCCCTACCAACCCTTCCCTTGATCCCTACCAACCCTTCCCTTGATCCCTACCAACCCTTCCCTCGATCCCTACCAAGCCCCTCCCTCGATCCCTACCAACCCCTCCCTTGATCCCTACCAACCCTTCCCTTGATCCCTACCAACCCCCTCCCATGATCCCTACCAACCCCTCCCTCGATCCCTACCAACCCTTCCCTCGATCCCTACCAACCCCCTCCCTCGATCCCTACCAACCCTTCCTCGATCCCTACCAACCCTTCCCTCGATCCCTACCAACCCTTCCTCGATCCCTACCAACCCTCCCTCGATCCCTACCAACGATCCCTAACAACCCCCTCGATCCCTACCAACCCCCTCCTCGATCCCTACCAACCCCTCCCGATCCCTACCAACCCCTCCCTCGATCCCTACCAACCCTTCCCTCGATCCCTACCAACCCTTCCCGATCCCTACCAACCCCCTCGATCCCTACCAACTCCTTCCTCGATCCCTACCAATACCCTCCTCGATCCCTACCAACCCTTCCCTTGATCCCTCTATTCTCTCCCTCCCTGCCCCTGCCCCTCTCCATCCCTGTTAGCAGTTCCATAGCTCTGAGGTCAGTGAGTTCTGGTGATATTTCTGGTAGATACGTTCTCTTGGGAGGCTTTTCTATCCCTCTGGCCTTTTCTTCACAGCTTTCCCTCTCTTTCTGCCCCATCACTCTTCTCTGGTATCCACCACACGTCATCAAACCCACCCACCACAGTGTTGAGTCATTCTCCACAACAACAGCCCTCCACCATCTGCTGCATTCACTCCTAAAGTTCTTCCCAAATGGCTACTATTTCCCAAAGGGCCCTGGTCAAAGTAGTGTACTATATATAGGGAATAGGGTGCCATAGGGCTCTGGTCTAACGTAGTGCACTATATAGGGAATAGGGTGCCATAGGGCTCTGGTCTAACGTAGTGCACTATATAGGGAATGGGGTGCCATAGGGCTCTTGTCTAAAATAGTGCACTATATGGGGGATAGGGTGCCTTTTGGGAAGCTACCATAGTCCAGGAGCCTAGTCAGTCCAGATAGCCTCAACGGTTTCTAAGCCTCCAGGCAGGCTGGAGTTAGAGCTCGCTAAGGCCCAAGGATGTGCAGCCCAGCCTGGTTAGATCTCCAGACCCTGCAGCCTCTCCATTTGGCTGGAGGCAAGGCCAACCTGTAGACCCGTATCAGCAGCTGTCAGTGAGTTATTAGAGTGAAGATAGCCTCCAGTCAGCCCACTATCTCTTTTTATATGGAGGAAATGGAGAGATGGGGAGAAAGATGGAGAGATGGGGAGGAAGATGGGGAGGAAGATGGAGAGATGGAGAGATGGGGAGAAAGATGGGGAAGAAGATGGGGAGATGGGGGGAGATGGAAGATGGGGAGGAAGATGGAGAGATGGGGAGAGATGGGGAGAGATGGGGAGGAAGATGGGAGAGATGGGGAGGAGAGATGGGGAGAAAGATGGGGAGGAAGATGGAGAGATGGAGAGATGGGGAGGAAGATGGAGAGATGGAGAGATAGATGGAGAGATGGGGAGAAAGATGGGGAGGAAGATGGAGAGATGGAGAGATGGGGAGGAAGATGGGGAGGAAGATGGAGAGATGGGGAGAAAGATGGAGAGATGGGAGAAAGATGGGGAGATGGGGAGAAAGATGGAGAGATGGGGAGATAGATGGGGAGATGGGGAGGAAGATGGAGAGATGGGGAGAAAGATGGGGAGATGGGGAGGAAGATGGAGAGATGGAGAGATGGAGAGATGGGGAGGAAGATGGAGAGATGGGGAGGAAGATGGAGAGATGGGGGAGATGGAGAGATGGGGAGGAAGATGGAGAGATGGGCAGGAAGATGGAGAGATGGTGAGAAAGATGGGGAGATGGGGAGGAAGATGGAGAGATGGGGAGAGAGATGGGGAGGAAGATGGAGAGGAAGAGGAGGAGAGGGAGAGATGGGGAGAAAGATGGAGAGATGGGGAGAAAGATGGAGAGATGGGGAGATAGATGGGGAGATGGGGTGGAAGATGGAGAGATGGGAGATAGATGGGGAGGAAGATGGAGAGATGGGAAGATAGATGGGGAGATGGGGAGGAAGATGGAGAGGTGGGGAGAGAGATGGGGAGGAAGATGGAGAGATGGGGAGGAAGATGGAGAGATGGGGAGAAAGATGGAGAGATGGAGGAAGATGGAGATATGGGGAGAGAGATGGGGAGGAAGATGGAGAGATGGGGAGGAAGAGGGAGAGATGGGGAGAGAGATGGGGAGAAAGATGGAGAGATGGGGAGAAAGATGGAGAGATGGGGAGATAGATGGGGAGATGGGGATGGAAGATGGAGAGATGGGGAGATGGGGTGGAAGATGGAGAGATGGGAGATAGATGGGGAGGAAGATGGAGAGATGGGAAGATGGAGAGATGGGGAGGAAGATGGAGAGATGGGGATGGGGAAGATGAGATCGGGAGATGGGGAGATAGGAAGATGGGGAGGGGAGATGAGGAGAGAGATGGGGAGAAAGATGGAGAGATGGGGAGAAATATGGAGAGATGGAGGAAGATGGAGAGATGGGGAGAGAGATGGAGAGATGGGTAGGAAGATGGGGAGAGATGGAGAGATCGGGAGATGGGTAGAGATGGGGAGGAAGATGGAGAGATGGGAAGGAAGATGGGGAGAGAGATGGAGATATGGGAGAGAGATGGAGAGATGGGGAGAGAGATGGAGAGATGGGGAGAGAGATGTAGAGATGGAGAGAGAGATGTAGAGATGGGAAGAGAGATGTAGAGATGGAGAGAGAGATGTAGAGATGGGGAGAGAGATGTAGAGATGGAGAGAGATATGTAGAGATGGGGAGAGAGATGTAGAGATGGGGAGAGAGATGGGAGCGAGATGGAGAGATGGGGAGAGAGATGTAGAGATGGAGAGATGTAGAGATGGGGAGAGAGATGTAGAGATGGAGAGAGAGATGTAGAGATGGGGATAGAGATGGGGAGAGAGATGTAGAGATGGGGAGAGAGATGGAGAGATGGGGAGAGGGATTTCACTTTCTTTTTTGGGTAGGAGTGATATTTTTCCACCCATTGACCTGTTCCTCTGTTTCAGGTATACAGCAGAATTACTTAATATCTTAATCTGGGATTACATCTCTTAATTTGGGATTAAATATATTAATCTGGGATTACATCTCTTAATCTGGCATTACATACCTTAATTTGGGATTAAATATCTTAATCTGGGATTACATCTATTAATCTGGGATTACATCTCTTAATCTGGGATTTCCACAACAATTTACCTGGATTATATTTGAATAAAGTCTGGGTTAGTTGCATTTCGAAGACATCTCTATTGTGGTTATTGTCGTCAGACGAGATGAAGTGGATAATCCCTAGCTTCCAGTAATCACAACCACAAACACACACAACATACACAGAGTCAAGCTCCAACAGCTCTGTCATGTATTAGCTGCCAGAGAATCTGTTGTGGTTTAGCCAAGACGTGAATCCAAACACTACTGTTGTTAAAGTGCTTCCAGTGTCTGTGTACGTGTGCTATGAGGATATCTTTCATTGGATCACATATCTGATTAAAAAAAGTTATAATAATAATTTTTACCTTTATTTAACCAGGCAAGTCAGTTAAGAACAAATTCTTATTTTCAATAACGGCCTAGGAACGGTGGGTTGACTGCCTGTTCAAGGGCAGAACGACAGATTTGTACCTTGTCAGCTTGGGAATTTGAACTTGCAACCTTCCGGTTACTAGTCCAACGCTCTAACCACTAGGCTACCCTGCCGATGAATTACTGTGTGTCCAAACTGCTGCTCGTTTCTGTCTCCAGGTCACGTTGACACGAGTACGGGGCATTTCCTTCTCTTCGTGTATTAAACTAGAGCACCTATATAACGTGTTGAAAACACTGCAGCTACATTCTGGGAAGTGACTTCAGACAGGATAATTACAGTGCATTTAGTCAGTGTAGATTTGACGGAGGAAATGTTTATGGGTGCTCCGGTCTCTAATCGTCTGCTTTGAACTGTCAGTGACCTCTCTCAGTCCAGACTGACCCTCTCACTAGTGTGAGTCCTACATCACGACCCCACAGGTCTATGGTGAAGAGTAGTGCACTATCGAGAGGATAGGATGCTATTTGGAACGCAGGCCTACTGACCTGCTCTGAATCACCACATCACCACCAAACGCCAGCACGGAATATACTTCTCATGGGATGAAATCATCCTCTATTTCTAATATAGAATGTTTTTGTAAAGGATAATTAAACTTTAAAATAACCACGTAGTTTCTTTGTTCATTCATGTGATGATTTATTTGTTTTTTTTCTTCTTCCAGATGTATTTGAACTATCTAGGAAACTACATCCCCAATGCCTGGAACTACGAGAGAGGCTGTGGTGTCTGTGACCACAACATGGTGGATTTGTCTCAGCTCAAAGTGAGTGAATCCTGAGAACCTGAGATTTCCTCCTCTCCTCTCCTCTCCTCTCCTCTCCTCTCCTCTCCTCTCCTCTCCTCTCCTCTCCTCTCCTCTCCTCTCCTCTCCTCTCCTCTCCCTCCCTCCTCTCCCCTCCTCCTCTCCTCTCCTCCCCCTCTCCTCCCCCTCTCTCCCTCTCCTCCCCCTCTCTCCCCCCTCCTCTCCTCTCCTCTCCCCTCTCTCCTCTCCTCTCCTTCTCTCTCCTCTCCTCTCCTCTCTCCTCTCCTCTCCTCTCCTCTCTCCCTCCCCTCC
This sequence comes from Oncorhynchus masou masou, assembly GCF_036934945.1. Classification (NCBI taxonomy): domain Eukaryota; kingdom Metazoa; phylum Chordata; class Actinopteri; order Salmoniformes; family Salmonidae; genus Oncorhynchus; species Oncorhynchus masou. The sequence continues at coordinate 898,318 of NC_088239.1, read as the reverse complement.
CCCTCTCTCCTTCTCCTCTCCTCTCCTCTCCCTCTCCCTCCCCTCTCCCTCTCCTCTCCTCTCCCATCCTCCTCCCTCTTCATCCACTCTCCTCTTCATCCACTCTCCTCTCCTCAACCTTTTTCCTCTCCTCCTTTTCCTCTCTCCTCTCCTCCCTCCTTATCTCTCATCTCTCCTCCTCTCTCCTTCTCCAACTCCTCCTCTATCCTCTCCTCCTCTCCCCTCCCTCCTTATCTCTCCTCTCTCCTCCTCTCTCCTTCTCCAACTCCTCCTCTCTCCTCTCCTCCTCTCTCCTCCCTCCTTATCTCTCCTCCTCTCTCCTTCTCCAACTCCTCCTCTCTCTTCCTCTCACCTTCTGCAACTCATCTCTCCTCTCTCCTCCTCTCTCCTTCTCCAACTCCTCTCTCCTCTGTCCTCCTCTCTCCTCTCTCCTCACCTTTTTCCACTCTCACCCCCTACTCCTCCTCCTCCTCCTCTCTCCTCCACCTCCTCCCCCTTCTCCTCTCAATTAAGTATTGGAGAGGGGGGGGGGGTACAAATTGAGGAAGTGTCAGAAACTAAACTACGAGGAGTTATTAACTGCTTATCATGGTTGTCTCAAATAACTAATCTATTAAAATATATATATATATTAACTGCATGTATGATCAGAAGGATAGCGAAATATTTACCAGGAAAGATTCTTAAGTAAATAACACAATCATTAATTCAGAGTCAGGTGAACTACTGTCCTGTGATCTGGGGAAATGCATCAGCATGTGACACAAGGAGGCTGCAGATTGTTTTAAGGTGGAGACTGCAGATTGTTTTAAGGTGGAGACTGCAGATTGTTTTAAGGTGGAGACTGCAGATTGTTTTAAGGTGGAGACTGCAGATTGTTTTAAGGTGGAGTCTGCGGATTGTTTTAAGGTGGAGACTGCGGATTGCACAGGAGAAAACAGCAATGACTGTTTTAAGGTGGAGACTGCAGATTGTTTTAAGGTGGAGACTGCAGATTGTTTTAAGGTGGAGACTGCAGATTGTTTTAAGGTGGAGATATGCAGATTGATTTAAGGTGGAGACTGCAGATTGCACAGGAGAAAACAGCAATGACTGTTTTAAGGTGGAGACTGCGGATTGCACAGGAGAAAACAGCAATGACTGTTTTAAGGTGGAGACTGCAGATTGTTTTAAGGTGGAGACTGCAGATTGTTTTAAGGTGGAGACTGCAGATTGATTTAAGGTGGAGACTGCAGATTGATTTAAGGTGGAGACTGCAGATTGATTTAAGGTGGAGACTGCAGATTGTTTTAAGGTGGAGACTGCAGATTGTTTTAAGGTGGAGACTGCAGATTGTTTTAAGGTGGAGACTGCAGATTGTTTTAAGGTGGAGACTGCAGATTGTTTTAAGGTGGAGACTGCAGATTGTTTTAAGGTGGAGACTGCAGATTGTTTTAAGGTGGAGACTGCAGATTGTTTTAAGGTGGAGATATGCAGATTGTTTTAAGGTGGATATATGCAGATTGTTTTAAGGTGGATACTGCAGATTGTTTTAAGGTGGAGATATGGTTCTTCTGTTGTAGTCATGCACCAATGGTCATCAATCAACAAGATCATTGAAAAAAAACATGTTATTTTATTTCATAATATACACCATTTAAAACAGCCAAGAACTACCAGGAATAGATTGTCCACCATCTGTCATCCAGACAGAGAAGAGAAAGAGGCAAAATAACATTTCCATTTAGAGCAATAAAGATATTGAATCATTTATCTGAGCAAACCAGAAACAGTTCAAAATATAAATTCAAACAATACTTTAAAACCATGTAAATATAATATATAGGAACGTTGTGCTAGATGATAGAATCAATCTATCATTTTAGATTGTTAGAGTATTTATCTGGTCAGTATATTAGTGTATTATGTCTGTTCGTAACTGTGTGTGTTATATGTGAAAATGTGATCGTATTATAAATTGTATTTTACTGTTTAAGGACTCCTGGGAGATTGGTCCAAATGAGAACTAAAATAGATCCTGATCAAATCAAATATCCTCCTCTCTCCTTGTTCCCCTCCTTCTCCTCCTCTCTCCTCCTCCCAACTCCTTCTCCTAACTCCTCCTCCTTCTCCTAACTCCGCCTCCTTCTCCTAACTCCTCCTCCTTCTCCTCTCTCCTCCTCTCTCCTCCTCCTCCTTCTTCTCCTCTCTCTCCTCCTCTCCACCTCCTCTCTCCTCCTCCTCCCTCCTACTGAAGGAGTAGTGATTACTAGAAACAAATAGTTTCCCCTTTCATCTGTGGATTAAATTAAGTTGTAGAGAACACACTATTTTGTGTGACTCAAAATGGGTCAAAATTCTACAAATATCCAGAAAAAGAAGGACCTTGTGCATTTCAGGTAAAATAACAACCCAATGTTTATATCCCCGGATAAATGAGCTAGCAACAGCAAATGTTGGTTTTGCTATTTTAACCTGCGTGTCTGGATCGTGTCTGGATCGTGTCTGGATCGTGTCTGGATCGTGTCTGGATCGTGTCTGGATCGTGTCTGGATCGTGTCTGGATCGTGTCTGGATCGTGTCTGGATCGTGTCTGGATCGTGTCTGGATCGTGTCTGGATCGTGTCTGGATCGTGTCTGGATCGTGTCTGGATCGTGTCTGGATCGTGTCTGGATCGTGTCTGGATCGTGTCTGGATCGTGTCTGGTGTGGATGTACAAACATGCGTTGCCCGGTCTACACAACATGGACCCTCCCAATAATAACAGGCGGTGCTCCCTGGGTCCCTGTAGACCCTTGCTAAAAAAGCACTCTCGGTAGAGGAAGCAGAGAGCTGCTGTGGTAGAGGAAATGGCTTTTGGGTTTTCATTGAGCTTCACTTAAAGGGGTGTCACTGTCAACCAGCCATCGTTTTAGTGGCTTGCTCAGTAGGGCTTGTATCCACCCGGGGTAAATTACTGCGGTCAGCAGATTTTCTTTCCCACAAAGTTCAGCCAAGGCAGGCAATGTCTGGACAAACATATCAGAGACAGGAGTAACTGTCTCTATAGACATATCAGTGACAGGAGTAACTGTCTCTATAGACATATCAGTGACAGGAGTAACTGTCTCTATAGACATATCAGTGACTGGAGTAACTGTCTCTATAGACATATCAGTGACTGGAGTAACTGTCTCTATAGACATATCAGTGACAGGAGTAACTGTCTCTATAGACATATCAGTGACAGGAGTAACTGTCTCTATAGACATATCAGTGACTGGAGTAACTGTCTCTATAGACATATCAGTGACAGGAGTAACTGTCTCTATAGACATATCAGTGACAGGAGTAACTGTCTCTATAGACATATCAGTGACTGGAGTAACTGTCTCTATAGACATATCAGTGACAGGAGTAACTGTCTCTATAGACATATCAGTGACAGGAGTAACTGTCTCTAGACATATCAGTGACAGGAGTAACTGTCTCTATAGATATATCAGTGACTGGAGTAACTGTCTCTATAGACATATCAGTGACTGGAGTAACTGTCTCTATAGACATATCAGTGACAGGAGTAACTGTCTCTATAGACATATCAGAGACAGGAAGGAGTAACTGTCTCTATAGACATATCAGAGACAGGAAGGAGTAACTGTCTCTATAGACATATCAGAGACAGGAGTAACTGTCTCTATAGACATATCAGTGACAGGAGTAACTGTCTCTATAGACATATCAGTGACAGGAGTAACTGTCTCTATAGACATATCAGAGACAGGAGTAACTGTCTCTATAGACATATCAGTGACAGGAGTAACTGTCTCTATAGACATATCAGTGACAGGAGTAACTGTCTCTATAGACATATCAGTGACTGGAGTAACTGTCTCTATAGACATATCAGTGACAGGAGTAACTGTCTCTATAGACATATCAGTGACAGGAGTAACTGTCTCTATAGACATATCAGTGACAGGAGTAACTGTCTTTATAGACATATCAGTGACTGGAGTAACTGTCTCTGTAGACATATCAGTGACAGGAGTAACTGTCTCTATAGACACATCAGTGACAGGAGTAACTGTCTCTATAGACATATCAGAGACAGGAGTAACTGTCTCTATAGACATATCTGTGACTGGAGTAACTGTCTCTATAGACATATCAGTGACAGGAGTAACTGTCTCTATAGACATATCAGTGACAGGAGTAACTGTCTCTATAGACATATCAGTGACTGGAGTAACTGTCTCTATAGACATATCAGTGACTGGAGTAACTGTCTCTATAGACATATCAGTGACATGAGTAACTGTCTCTATAGACATATCAGTGACAGGAGTAACTGTCTCTATAGACATATCAGTGACAGGAGTAACTGTCTCTATAGACATATCAGTGACAGGAGTAACTGTCTCTATAGACATATCAGTGACAGGAGTAACTGTCTCTATAGACATATCAGTGACTGGAGTAAGAACTGTTTGTTAGAATTTGTCTGTCCGTCCGTCCGTCACTCTATTTTTCAGTTCTTGTGAGGATAGAAACAAAGACATTTGGTGGAATGTTAAGAAGCCTGGATGGTAACACAGAATATATCATCAGGTCAATGGAGGCTGCTGAAGGGAGGACAGCTCAAAGTCACGGCTGGAATGGAGTCAATGGAATGTTATCATTCATGTGGTTTCTATGTGGTTTATACCATTCCATTGACTCCATTCCAGTCTTTACTATGAGCCATCCTCCCCTCGGCAGCCTCCACAGGCTAAAGTACAGATCTTACCACCGCACTTACCCTACAACATACACTACCGGACAAACGTTTAAGAACACCTACTCAAATTTATTTTTATTTTTTTCTACATTGTTGAACAATAGTGAAGACATCAAAACTATGAAATAACACCTATGGAATCATTTAGTAACCAAAAAAGTGTTAAACAAATCTGAATATATTTTATATTTGAGATTCTTCAAAGTAGCCACCCTTTGCCTTGATGATAGCATTCTCTCAACCAGCTTCATGACGTAGTCACCTGGAATGCATTTCATTTATCAGGTGTGCCTTCTTAAAAGTTCATTTATGGAATATTTTTCCTTCTTAATGCGTTTAGCCAATCATCTGTGTTGTGACAAGGTAGGGGTGGGATACAGAAGACATGCCTACTTGGTAATAGACCAAGTCCATATTATGGCAAGAACAGCTCAAATAAGCAAAGAGAAACTACAGTCCATCATAAACTTTAAGACATGAAGGTTAATCAGTTAACATTTCATGATCTTTGCAGTGCAGTCCCAAAAACCATCAAGTGCTTTGATGAAACTGTCTTTCATGAGGACTTCCACAGGAAAGGAAGACCCAGAGTAACCTCTACTGCAGAGGATAAGTTCATTAGAGTTACCAACCTCAGAAATTGCAGCCCAGATAAATGCTTCACAGAGTTCAAGTAACAGACACATCTCAACATCAACTGTTCAGAGGAGACTGTGTGAATCAGGCCTTCATGGTCAAATTGCTGCAAGGAATCGACTACTAAAGGACACCAATAGGAAGAGACTTGCTTGGGCCAAGAAACACAAGCAATGGACATTAGACCAGTGGAAATCTGTCCTTTGGTCAGAGTCCAAATTGGAGATTTTGGGTTCCAACCGCCGTGTCTTTGTTTAACGCAGAGTAGGTGAACAGATGATCTCTGCATGTGTGGTTCCACTTTGAAGCATGGAGGAGGAGGTGTGATGGTGAACGGATGATCTCCGCATGTGTGGGACACTTAACCAGCATGTCTACCACAGCATTCTACAGCGATACGCCATCCCACCTGTTTGCACTTATCATTTGTTTTTCAACAGCACAATGACCCAACACATCTCCAGGCTGTGTCAGGGCTATTTGACCAAGAAGGAGAGTGATGGAGTGCTGCATCAGATGACCTGGCCTCCACAATCCCCCGACCTCAACCAAATTGAGATGGTTTGGGATGAGTCGGACTGCAGAGTGAAGGAAAAGCAGACAACAAGTGCTCAGCATATGTGTGAACTCCTTCAGGACTGTTGGAAAAGCATTCCAGGTGAAGCTGGTTGAGAGAATGCCAAGAGTGTGCAAAGGTGTCATCAAGGCAAAGAGTGGCTACTTTGAAGAATCTCAAATCTCAAATATGTTTAGATTTTTTTTTTTTACTGTTTTGGTTCATTTTATAGTTGTGATGCCTTCACTATTATTATACAATGTATAAAATAGTAAAAAAAATAAAAAATAATCCTTGAATGAGTCGGTGTTCTAAAACTTTTGACCGGTACTGTATACTGAATTCTGATGTCTTCAGAGAGGCTCTTTTCGCAAGCAGAGACTTCACTGTGAGGTTTATGAATGGGATGGATTCACAATATGTACTGTATCTGGAGCTAACTCCGTACAAGCCAACCACGCTTTATAAAAGACATCTTTGTGAGAATGTCTAGAAGATGTCCTCGATGAACCCTCTTCCACCAGACTACCACTAAATACAAGGAACGGACAAGTCCTCGGGAAAAGCCTGCCTCTCATCTGGGCAGGATATTTATTGGATGCTGAGGGTGAGATGAGAGGCACAGACATTTCTCACTGCTGTGCTATTCAGAAAAAGACTTGACTTACTGACTTACTGGACTATATTAGTCTGGGTGGAGGGAATTCAGACTTACTGGACTATATTAGTCTGGGTGGAGGGAATTCAGACTTACTGGACTATATTAGTCTGGGTGGAGGGAATTCAGACTTACTGGACTATATTAGTCTGGGTGGAGGGAATTCAGACTTACTGGACTATATTAGTCTGGGTGGAGGGAATTCAGACTTACTGGACTATATTAGTCTGGGTGGAGGGAATTCAGACTTACTGGACTATGTTAGTCTGGGTGGAGGAAATTCAGACTTACTGGACTATATTAGTCTGGGTGGAGGGAATTCAGACTTACTGGACTATATTAGTCTGGGTGGAGGGAATTCAGACTTACTGGACTATATTAGTCTGGGTGGAGGGAATTCAGACTTACTGGACTATATTAGTCTGAGTGGAGGGAATTCAGACTTACTGGACTATATTAGTCTGGGTGGAGGGAATTCAGACTTACTGGACTATATTAGTCTGGGTGGAGGGAATTCAGACTTACTGGACTATATTAGTCTGGGTGGAGGGAATTCAGACTTACTGGACTATATTAGTCTGAGTGGAGGGAATTCAGACTTACTGGACTATATTAGTCTGGGTGGAGGGAATTCAGACTTACTGGACTATATTAGTCTGGGTGGAGGGAATTCAGACTTACTGGACTATATTAGTCTGGGTGGAGGGAATTCAGACTTACTGGACTATATTAGTCTGGGTGGAGGGAATTCAGACTTACTGGACTATATTAGTCTGGGTGGAGGGAATTCAGACTTACTGGACTATATTAGTCTGAGTGGAGGGAATTCAGACCTACAGAACTGTGGGGAAAAGGCATCCAAGAGTTCAACTTCCAACAGAGCGTGATGGTTCAGGAACACTGGGCCTGCTGTGTCCTGCCTGTTTGTGAGGAAAAGGTGTGAGGGAGCGAGAGGGAGAGTATGTCTTGCCTGTTTAAGGGATACGGGTCAGCCTGGGTCATTGCCGGTCCTCTTGCTATGTATACTGTGGTTTTGGGAGAGGGCCTAGGTCCTACCAGAACACAGACACGTTGTTGCTGCTCTCTCTCTCCGCCTCTCTCTCTCTCTCTCCACCTCTCCCCCCCCCCTCTGTCCCTCTCTGCCTCTCTCTCTCTCTCTCTCTCTCCGCCTCTTCTCTCTCTCTCTCTCTCTCTCTCTCTCTCTCTCTCTCTCTCTCCGCCTCTCTCTCCCCCCTCCCCCTCTCTCTCTCCCCCCTCTCCCCCTCTCTCTCTCTCTGTCCTCCCTGCCGGTAACAATTTAAGGGACCTCTGGCTTGATCCCTGGGTGACCCTTCCATGCTTGAAAGTTCTGGAACTCTGAGCCATCGCAGAACTCACAAATTAGATGGTTTCAACCGGGTCCCTTTTCATCCCAGGCCGGCTGACACAGGCCTGGTCTTTTAACATGGTCAAGAGGAGAAAGACACAGCCCTGTAGAGCTGTTTTGGGCTGGAGACTCAGAGAGAGTCATGAGAAAGAACTCTCTCCTCTGTCTATTGTCTCTTTAGGGAGGGAACTGGTCTCACGACTCCATTTTGTCCAGACATACTGTTTGGATCTGCATTCTTTGTTGCTGTTGTGTTTTTGTTTATGGTTTGTGACAGGTGTTATTCACTTTTACAATGCATTTTGTTTTATGTTCATGAGCAATGAGGTATAGTTTGGTTGAGACATTAGTTCTTAATGTAAGATGTAATGAGGTCATACTAGCCAATAATTTTTATTTATTTAACCTTTATTTAACAAGTCAGTTAAGGAAAAATTATTATTTACAATGACAGCCTACCCCGACAAAACCCTGCGGGACTCCCAATCACAGCCGGTTGGGATACAGCCTGGAATCAAACCAGGGTCTGTAGTGACGCCTCTAGCACTGCGATGCAGTGCCTTTGACGCTTGTGCCACTCGGGAGCAAGAGTTCAAGGTTCAAGGTTAAGATTAAGCATGAGCTAATTGAAATTGTTAGCCTGATGCTAACCTCGCCAGGTGGCAGTGATTATTTCCTGTAACAAATTCCTCATTAGCCTATTAAAGATCTTAAAATAGGCTTTTCTTAAAATAGGTCAACCTCCAAATTCAAGGTTTACATGTGTCCCTCTGGAGGCTGAGTTGACCTATTTTATGAAATGCCATTGGTTTGTGGAGAAAAGATTTTAAGATCTTTGATAAGCTAATGAGGAATTTGTTACAGGAAATAATCACAGCCACCTGCTGAGGTTAGCATAGGGCTAACATGTGCCAGGTTATCTGATGGGACCAGCTACAATGTAGCATTCTCTCACGTGACACTACATCAATGATTTTAATTGGCTGATCTGATGCTTAAAATTAACCTTGAACTTAAACTAATGTTTTCAGGTATGGCACCAACGGGACGAGTTATTCAAAACATCTTTCCATATCTGCAACGTGTCATTTAAGTTTTGTTTAATAAAAGTATGTTTTTTTCAACAGGAGTATCCAACTGTTATGGTCGGAGTGTTCATCGAACAGCCCACTCCTTTCCTCTCTCAATTCTTCCAGAGACTTGTGACCCTCGACTACCCCAAAGATAAACTCAACGTCTTCGTTCATAACAACGTGAGTAACTGCAGCTGGACCTTGGCTCTGGATAAACTCAATTATGGACAAGACAAAGCTCCTAATCCATCAACCATGTACTCTCCTTCCTCTCAGCTGTCTAATATAATATTAGTAATAACTATGTGTCTCTCTCTCTGTTTCCCTCTCTCTCTGTCTGTGTTTCTCTCTCTCTCTCTGTCTCTCAATTCATTTTTTTCTTCCTCAAATGAAGGGCTTTATTGGCATGGGAAACAATAAACACAAGTGAAATAAACAATACAAATGAACAGTAAACATTACACTCACAAAAGGTCTCTCTCTCAACCTCTCTCACCCTCTTTCACCCTCTCTCACCCTCTCTCACCCTCTTTCACCCTCTTTCACCCTCGTTCACCCTCTTTCACCCTCTTTCACCCTCTCTCACCCTCTTTCACCCTCTTTCACCCTCTCTCACCCTCTTTCACCCTCTTTCACCCTCTTTCACCCTCTCTCACCCTCTTTCACCCTCTCTCACCCTCTTTCACCCTCTCTCACCCTCTCTCACCCCTCTTTCACCCTCGTTCACCCTCTTTCACCCTCTCTCACCCTCTTTCACCCTCTCTCACCCTCTTTCACCCTCTCTCACCCTCTCTCACCCTCTTTCACCCTCTCTCACCCTCTCTCACCCTCTCTCACCCTCTCACCCTCTCTCTCTTCAGGAGGTTTACCATGAGAGACACATCCAGAGGTTTTGGGAGGAGAGTAAAGATGTGTTTAACAGCTTCAAGGTTGTGGGTCCGGAGGAGAACTTGAGCCAAGGACAGGCCAGAAACATGGGCATGTACGTACAGTACGCTACCAGACCTGTGTGTGTGTGATGATTCCTCTAGCTGTGTGTGTGTCCCCCCATCATATAATTTCAGAGACATTTTTCATCTTAATATGAATGAATAACAAACATTACCGTGTACCATGAAAGGCTCCAGAGCAATTAGATTTAAGTAAATATGTAAATATGCAAATCAAGAAGCTCAGTCACTCCGATGTTGGAAACGGAAGCTCAGTCACTCTGATGTTGAGTTGGAAACGGAAGCTCAGTCACTATGATGTTGAGTTGGAAACGGAAGCTCAGTCACTCTGATGTTGAGTTGGAAATGGTGTCCAAATAGGAGCACCTACATATAAGGGTTTAGCCTGAAACAGATCTACAGTTTGTCTTGGCTAAAAAATGTTTCAGCCAAGGAGACAATTTAGACATGAAACCCACTGAACACACCATGTCATTCAGAACTAAACCCACTGAACACACCACGTCATTCAGAACTAAACCCACTGAACACACCACGTCATTCAGAACTAAAACTGAACCACTGAACACACCATGTCATTCAGAACTAAACCCACTGAACACACATGTCATTCAGAACTAAACCCACTGAACACACTACTGAACACACCATGTCATTCAGAACTAAACCCACTGAACACACCATGTCATTCAGAACTTAACCCACTGAACACACTACTGAACACACCACGTCATTCAGAACTAAACCCACTGAACACACTACTGAACACACCACGTCATTCAGAACTAAACTCACTGAACACACCATGTCATTCAGAACTAAACCCACCGAACACACCACGTCATTCAGAACTAAACCCACTGATCACACCATGTTATTCAGAACTAAACCCACTGGATCATTGAGACCTAACTAACAGGCTCATTGAGACCTAACTAACAGGCTCATTGAGACCTAACTAACAGGCCCATTGAGACCTAACTAACAGGCCCATTGAGACCTAACTAACAGGCCTCTCTCTGTAGTATAGAATTAGGAGATAGTAGTGTTTTACTTATGATCTAATAATCGCTATCTTGCAAATTACGATTTATGTCAAAGTATGTGCTTGGTAGCGCATCAGGCTACCATCATGTTGTCAGTTGAATTGATCAATAATGATTGATTAGATGTTTTGTTTCCTCCATTTCCTTAAACCAGGGGCTGTGTCGTAAGGACCCAGGCTGTGACTTCTACCTCAGTATGGATACTGACGTGATGCTCACCAACAGACAGACCCTGAAGATCCTCATCGAGCAGAACAGGTATGGTATTGTTAGGGTTTGGGTTTGATCAGGCCATTTGAACAGAACAGGTATGGTATTGTTTGGGTTTGATCAGGCCATTTGAACAGAACAGGTATGGTATTGTTTGGGTTTGATCAGGCCATTTGAACAGAACAGGTATGGTATTGTTTGGGTTTGATCAGGCCATTTGAACAGAACAGGTATGGTATTGTTTGGGTTTGATCAGGCCATTTGAACAGAACAGGTATGGTATTGTTTGGGTTTGATCAGGCCATTTGAACAGAACAGGTATGGTATTGTTTGGGTTTGATCAGGCCATTTGAACAGAACAGATATGGTATTGTTAGGGTTTGGGTTTGATCAGGCCATTTGAACAGAACAGGTATGGTATTGTTTGGGTTTGATCAGGCCATTTGAACAGAACAGGTATGGTATTGTTTGGGTTTGATCAGGCCATTTGAACAGAACAGATATGGTATTGTTAGGGTTTGGGTTTGATCAGGCCATTTGAACAGAACAGGTATGGTATTGTTTGGGTTTGATCAGGCCATTTGAACAGAACAGGTATGGTATTGTTTGGGTTTGATCAGGCCATTTGAACAGAACAGGTATGGTATTGTTAGGGTTTGGGTTTGATCAGGCCATTTGAACAGAACAGGTATGGTATTGTTTGGGTTTGATCAGGCCATTTGAACAGAACAGGTATGGTATTGTTAGGGTTTGGGTTTGATCAGGCCATTTGAACAGAACAGGTATGGTATTGTTTGGGTTTGATCAGGCCATTTGAACAGAACAGGTATGGTATTGTTTGGGTTTGATCAGGCCATTTGAACAGAACAGGTATGGTATTGTTTGGGTTTGATCAGGCCATTTGAACAGAACAGGTATGGTATTGTTTGGGTTTGATCAGGCCATTTGAACAGAACAGGTATGGTATTGTTTGGGTTTGATCAGGCCATTTGAACAGAACAGGTATGATGTCTTTATAGTGTTGTGGCTGTTTCTACTCAGCGGAATTGTCTTATAGGAAGAAGCCCAATGATCTAACATGCATGCACAGTGTTTCCATACTTGTTATGGGGTGTATAAGGAACAGGGACTCTTATTGTGTTAATGCTGCTGGTCATAAGGAACAGGGACTCTTATTGTGTTAATGCTGCTGGCCATAAGGAACAGGGACTCTTATTGTGATAATGCTGCTGGCCATAAGGAACAGGGACTCTTATTGTGTTAAAGCTGCTGGCCATAAGGAACAAGGACTCTTATTGTGTTAATGCTTCTGGCCATAAGGAACAGGGACTCTTATTGTGTTAATGCTTCTGGCCATAAGGAACAGGGACTCTTATTGTGTTAATGCTGCTGGCCATAAGGAACAGGGACTCTTATTGTGTTAAAGCTGCTGGCCATAAGGAACAGTACTCTTATTGTGTTAATGCTGCTGGCCATAAGGAACAGGGACTCTTATTGTGATAATGCTGCTGGCCATAAGGAACAGGGACTCTTATTGTGTTAATGCTGCTGGTCATAAGGAACAGGGACTCTTATTGTGTTAATGCTGCTGGCCATAAGGAAAAGGGACTCTTATTGTGTTAAAGCTGCTGGCCATAAGGAACAGGGACTCTTATTGTGTTAAAGCTGCTGGCCATAAGGAACAGGGACTCTTATTGTGATAATGCTGCTGGCCATAAGGAACAGGGACTCTTATTGTGTTAATGCTGCTGGTCATAAGGAACAGGGACTCTTATTGTGTTAATGCTGCTGGCCATAAGGAACAGGGACTCTTATTGTGTTAATGCTTCTGGCCATAAGGAACAGGGACTCTTATTGTGTTAAAGCTGCTGGCCATAAGGAACAGGGACTCTTATTGTGTTAATGCTGCTGGCCATAAGGAACAGGGACTCTTATTGTGTTAAAGCTGCTGGCCATAAGGAACAGGGACTCTTATTGTGTTAAAGCTGCTGGCCAAAAGGAACAGGGACTCTTATTGTGTTAATGCTGCTGGTCATAAGGAACAGGGACTCTTATTGTGTTAATGCTGCTGGCCATAAGGAACAGGGACTCTTATTGTGTTAATGCTTCTGGCCATAAGGAACAGTACTCTTATTGTGTTAATGCTGCTGGCCATAAGGAACAGGGACTCTTATTGTGATAATGCTGCTGGCCATAAGGAACATGGACTCTTATTGTGTTAATGCTGCTGGCCATAAGGAACATGGACTCTTATTGTGTTAATGCTGCTGGCCATAAGGAACAGGGACTCTTATTGTGATAATGCTGCTGGCCATAAGGAACAGGGACTCTTATTGTGTTAATGCTGCTGGTCATAAGGAACAGGGACTCTTATTGTGTTAATGCTGCTGGCCATAAGGAACAGGGACTCTTATTGTGTTAATGCTTCTGGCCATAAGGAACAGGGACTCTTATTGTGTTAATGCTGCTGGTCATAAGGAACAGGGACTCTTATTGTGTTAATGCTGCTGGTCATAAGGAACAGGGACTCTTATTGTGTTAATGCTTCTGGCCATAAGGAACAGGGACTCTTATTGTGTTAATGCTGCTGGTCATAAGGAACAGGGACTCTTATTGTGTTAATGCTGCTGGTCATAAGGAACAGGGACTCTTATTGTGTTAATGCTGCTGGTCATAAGGAACAGGGACTCTAAAGGTTATATTACTGTTGAAGGTTATATTACTGATGAAGGTTATATTACTGTCTGAAGGTTATATTATTGATGCAGGTTATATTACTGTTGAAGGTTATATTACTGTTGAAGGTTATATTACTGTTGAAGGTTATATTACTGTTGAAGGTTATATTACTGATGAAGGTTATATTACTGATGAAGGTTATATTAATGTTGAAGGTTATATTACTGCTGACGGTTATATTACTGTTGAAGGTTATATTACTGATGAAGGTTATATTACTGATGAAGGTTATATTAATGTTGAAGGTTATATTACTGTTGAAGGTTATATTACTGAAGGTTATATTACTGTTGAAGGTTATATTACTGAAGGTTATATTATTGATGAAGGTTATATTACTGCTGACGGTTATATTACTGTTGAAGGTTATATTACTGATGAAGGTTATATTACTGATGAAGGTTATATTAATGTTGAAGGTTATATTACTGTTGAAGGTTATATTACTGATGAAGGTTATATTACTGATGAAGGTTATATTAATGTTGAAGGTTATATTACTGATGAAGGTTATATTACTGATGAAGGTTATATTACTGTTGAAGGTTATATTACTGATGAAGGTTATATTACTGATGAAGGTTATATTAATGTTGAAGGTTATATTACTGTTGAAGGTTATATTACTGAAGGTTATATTACTGTTGAAGGTTATATTACTGTTGAAGGTTATATTACTGTTGAAGGTTATATTACTGATGAAGGTTATATTACTGATGAAGGTTATATTACTGATGAAGGTTATATTACTGCTGAAGGTTATATTACTGTTGAAGGTTATATTACTGCTGAAGGTTATATTACTGTTGAAGGTTATATTACTGATGAAGGTTATATTACTGATGAAGGTTATATTACGGATGAAGGTTATATTACTGATGAAGGTTATATTACTGATGAAGGTTATATTAATGTTGAAGGTTATATTACTGTTGAAGGTTATATTACTGAAGGTTATATTACTGTTGAAGGTTATATTACTGTTGAAGGTTATATTACTGTTGAAGGTTATATTACTGATGAAGGTTATATTACTGATGAAGGTTATATTACGGATGAAGGTTATATTACTGCTGAAGGTTATATTACTGTTGAAGGTTATATTACTGCTGAAGGTTATATTACTGATGAAGGTTATATTACTGATGAAGGTTATATTACTGATGAAGGTTATATTACTGTTGAAGGTTATATTACTGCTGAAGGTTATATTACTGTTGAAGGTTATATTACTGCTGAAGGTTATATTACTGATGAAGGTTATATTACTGTTGAAGGTTATATTACTGCTGAAGGTTATATTACTGTTGAAGGTTATATTACTGATGAAGGTTATATTACTGATGAAGGTTATATTACTGATGAAGGTTATATTACTGATGAAGGTTATATTACTGATGAAGGTTATATTACTGCTGAAGGTTATATTACTGTTGAAGGTTATATTACGGATGAAGGTTATATTACGGATGAAGGTTATATTACTGTTGAAGGTTATATTACTGCTGAAGGTTATATTACTGTTGAAGGTTATATTACTGATGAAGGTTATATTACGGATGAAGGTTATATTACTGATGAAGGTTATATTACTGTTGAAGGTTATATTACTGATGAAGGTTATATTACTGTTGAAGGTTATATTACTGATGAAGGTTATATTACTGCTGCAGACTGTTGAAGGTTATATTACTGATGAGGGTTATATTACTGCTGAAGGTTATATTACTGCTGAAGGTTATATTACTGCTGAAGGTTATATTACTGCTGAAGGTTATATTACTGCTGAAGGTTATATTACTGATGAAGGTTATATTACTGATGAAGGTTATATTACTGTTGAAGGTTATATTACTGATGAAGGTTGTATTACTGTTGAAGGTTATATTACTGATGAAGGTTGTATTACTGTTGAAGGTTATATTACTGATGAAGGTTATATTACTGCTGAAGGTTATATTACTGCTGAAGGTTATATTACTGTTGAAGGTTATATTACTGATGAAGGTTATATTACTGCTGCAGGTTATATTACTGCTGAAGGTTATATTACTGATGAAGGTTATATTACTGATGAAGGTTATATTACTGATGAAGGTTATATTACTGACTGAAGGTTATATTACTGTTGAAGGTTATATTACTGATGAAGGTTATATTACTGCTGAAGGTTATATTACTGTTGAAGGTTATATTACTGCTGAAGGTTATATTACTGTTGAAGGTTATATTACTGATGAAGGTTATATTACTGATGAAGGTTATATTACTGATGAAGGTTATATTACTGCTGAAGGTTATATTACTGTTGAAGGTTATATTACTGATGAAGGTTATATTACTGCTGAAGGTTATATTACTGCTGAAGGTTATATTACTGATGAAGGTTATATTACTGCTGAAGGTTATATTACTGCTGAAGGTTATATTACTGATGAAGGTTATATTACTGATGAAGGTTATATTACTGATGAAGGTTATATTACTGATGAAGGTTATATTACTGATGAAGGTTATATTACTGATGAAGGTTGTATTACTGTTGAAGGTTATATTACTGATGAAGGTTATATTACTGCTGAAGGTTATATTACTGCTGAAGGTTATATTACTGTTGAAGGTTATATTACTGATGAAGGTTATATTACTGCTGAAGGTTATATTACTGCTGAAGGTTATATTACTGATGAAGGTTATATTACTGCTGAAGGTTATATTACTGATGAAGGTTATATTACTGATGAAGGTTATATTACTGCTGCAGACTGTTCAAGGTTATATTACTGATGAAGGTTATATTACTGCTGAAGGTTATATTACTGCTGCAGGTTATATTACTGCTGAAGGTTATATTACTGATGAAGGTTATATTACTGCTGCAGGTTATATTACTGCTGAAGGTTATATTACTGATGAAGGTTATATTACTGATGAAGGTTATATTACTGCTGAAGGTTATATTACTGCTGAAGGTTATATTACTGCTGAAGGTTATATTACTGATGAAGGTTATATTACTGATGAAGGTTATATTACTGCTGAAGGTTATATTACTGCTGAAGGTTATATTACTGCTGAAGGTTATATTACTGTTGAAGGTTATATTACTGCTGAAGGTTATATTACTGATGAAGGTTATATTACTGATGAAGGTTATATTACTGCTGAAGGTTATATTACTGCTGAAGGTTATATTACTGCTGAAGGTTATATTATTGTTGAAGGTTATATTACTGATGAAGGTTATATTACTGATGAAGGTTATATTACTGTTGAAGGTTATATTACTGCTGCAGGTTATATTACTGTTGAAGGTTATATTACTGCTGCAGGTTATATTACTGCTGCAGACTGTTGAAGGTTATATTACTGTTGAAGGTTATATTACTGTTGAAGGTTATATTACTGCTGCAGACTGTTGAAGGTTATATTACTGCTGAAGGTTATATTACTGCTGAAGGTTATATTACTGCTGAAGGTTATATTACTGTTGAAGGTTATATTACTGTTGAAGGTTATATTACTGATGAAGGTTATATTACTGTTGAAGGTTATATTACTGCTGAAGGTCATATTACTGTTGAAGGTTATATTACTGCTGCAGACTGTTGAAGGTTATATTACTGTTGAAGGTTATATTACTGTTGAAGGTTATATTACTGCTGAAGGTTATATTACTGCTGAAGGTTATATTACTGCTGAAGGTTATATTACTGTTGAAGGTTATATTACTGTTGAAGGTTATATTACTGTTGAAGGTTATATTACTGTTGAAGGTTATATTACTGCTGAAGGTTATATTACTGCTGAAGGTTATATTACTGCTGAAGGTTATATTACTGTTGAAGGTTATATTACTGTTGAAGGTTATATTACTGTTGAAGGTTATATTACTGTTGAAGGTTATATTACTGTTGAAGGTTATATTACTGCTGAAGGTTATATTACTGCTGAAGGTTATATTACTGCTGAAGGTTATATTACTGCTGAAGTTTATATTACTGTTGAAGGTTATATTACTGTTGAAGGTTATATTACTGTTGAAGGTTATATTACTGCTGAAGGTTATATTACTGTTGAAGGTTATATTACTGCTGAAGGTTATATTACTGCTGAAGGTTATATTACTGTTGAAGGTTATATTACTGATGAAGGTTATATTACTGTTGAAGGTTATATTACGGATGAAGGTTATGTTACTGCTGAAGGTTATATTACTGCTGAAGGTTATATTACTGTTGAAGGTTATATTACTGTTGAAGGTTATATTACTGCTGAAGGTTATATTACTGTTGAAGGTTATATTACTGCTGCAGACTGTTGAAGGTTATATTACTGCTGAAGGTTATATTACTGATGAAGGTTATATTACTGTTGAAGGTTATATTACTGTTGAAGGTTATATTACTGCTGAAGGTTATATTACTGTTGAAGGTTATATTGCTGCTGCAGACTGCTGAAGGAGAATAATCAGATTAACTGGTAATTGACACAGGCATGTTGTTTTAGCTGGAAAATCAGAAAGAGGTGAACCCAGTGGTTGTGAGTACAAATCAAAGGTAAGGACATGTTGAATATTAATTACTGTATAAATTAACATTTACAATGTAATCATGGATATCAGCCTGTGTCAAATATGTGATTTGGAAACATTGTTTTTTGAAAGCAGTGAAGTGTGTTTGTAACCAGGTGCACAGCATTTCTTTAGCTAAGATGCCCAAATAATTATATCTAGTTGAGTGAACATTTTAAATTATGAGTTATGTTTTCATAGGAGGCTCTGTAATATAACCTTCTATAACAGGCTCTGGGACCAGCTACTTCATAATATTTAGTTGAAACAACTAGATTTGTGTTTTTCAATTATTATTTTTTCCATAGTATCTGCCTGTTTAATACAGTCTGGGTCTGTTTAATACAGTCTGGGCCTGTTTAATACAGTCTGTCTGTTGTATACAGTCTGTCTGTTGTATACAGTCTGTCTGTTGTATACAGTCTGTCTGTTTTATACAGTCTGTCTGTTTTATACATTCTGTCTGTTTTATACAGTCTGTCTGTTGTATACAGTCTGTCTGTTGTATACAGTCTGTCTGTTTTATACAGTCTGTCTGTTGTATACAGTCTGGGCCTGTTTAATACAGTCTGGGTCTGTTTAATACAGTCTGGGTCTGTTTAATACAGTCTGGGCCTGTTTAATACAGTCTGGGTCTGTTTAATACAGTCTGGGCCTGTTTAATACAGTCTGGGCCTGTTTAATACAGTCTGGGCCTGTTTAATACAGTCTGGGCCTGTTTAATACAGTCTGGGCCTGTTTAATACAGTCTGGGCCTGTTTAATACAGTCTGGGTCTGTTTAATACAGTCTGGGCCTGTTTAATACAGTCTGGGTCTGTTTAATACAGTCTGGGTCTGTTTAATACAGTCTGGGCCTGTTTAATACAGTCTGGGTCTGTTTAATACAGTCTGGGTCTGTTTAATACAGTCTGGGTCTGTTTAATACAGTCTGGGCCTGTTTAATACAGTCTGGGCCTGTTTAATACAGTCTGGGCCTGTTTAATACAGTCTGGGCCTGTTTAATACAGTCTGGGCCTGTTTAATACAGTCTGGGTCTGTTTAATACAGTCTGGGCCTGTTTAATACAGTCTGGGTCTGTTTAATACAGTCTGGGCCTGTTTTGTACAGTTGTTGTGTCTTTACTATCATTAACTGAAGACTGATAGTTTTTATGAATGATTCTCTGTAATTAGTCATTACGTGATTAGACTGATTAATCATGTAACCGTAATAACTAGGTAGTCGGGGCAACAAGGAAAAATATTCAGATTACAAAGTTAATATTTCCTAAAATAACTTTTCAGATATTATATCTGATCAATTAGTCTTGGGAATTAATGAATTATTTACTTTACCTCAAGACAGTCTCATTCCAAACGTCGTAAATTGTTGGTTATCTGCACGAACCCAGTCTTCACTATGAGTCATCCATACATCAATTGTCTTCAATCATTTATTTATTACTAACTAAGTAATTCACAGACATGCATAAACAAACAAACCAACAAGGTAAATGTGGTTACATGAAATGATAGGAGAATGGTTAAAAGATTCAGCAATGGTCTACAACCTTTGTCCTCCTGATGGAGAAAAACCTGGTCTCCAACCTGTGTCCTCCTGATGGAGAAAAACATGGTCTACAACCTGTGTCCTCCTGATGGAGAAAAACCTGGTCTACAACCTGTGTCCTCCTGATGGAGAAAAACCTGGTCTGCAACCTTTGTCCTCCTGATGGAGAAAAACCAGGTCTACAACCTTTAGCCATCTCGTAATTGAGGTAAGCTCGGTCTGCTGATCGATAACCCGAGTGGGGGTTTGTATTCGGAAGGGCCGAAGAGGGCTGTCCCAGGATGCCTGACTGGCCTCAGGGGCGGTCCTCTGACCACAGCAGCCTAGTTGAAGGAGGCCGGGAGAGGGGGGTGGGGTTGCTAAACCCAAAGAGGCCAACGTCATGACACAGTCTATGCCTGTTTTATACAGTCTGTCTGTTTTATACAGTCTGTCTGTTGTATACAGTCTGTGTCTGTTGTATACAGTCTGTCTGTTGTATACAGTCTGTCTGTTTTATACAGTCTGTCTGTTTTATACAGTCTGTCTGTTTTATACAGTCTGTCTGTTTTATACAGTCTGTCTGTTTTATACATTCTGTCTGTTGTATACAGTCTGTCTGTTGTATACAGTCTGTCTGTTGTATACAGTCTGTCTGTTGTATACAGTCTGTCTGTTGTATACAGTCTGTCTGTTGTATACAGTCTGTCTGTTTTATACAGTCTGTCTGTTTTATACAGTCTGTCTGTTTTATACAGTCTGTCTGTTTTATACAGTCTGTCTGTTGTATACAGTCTGTCTGTTTTATACAGGCTGTCTGTTTTATACAGTCTGTCTGTTTTATACAGTCTGTCTGTTTTATACAGTCTGTCTGTTGTATACAGTCTGTCTGTTTTATACAGTCTGTCTGTTTTATACAGTCTGTCTGTTGTATACAGTCTGTCTGTTGTATACAGTCTGTCTGTTGTATACAGTCTGTCTGTTGTATACAGTCTGTCTGTTTTATACAGTCTGTCTGTTTTATACAGTCTGTCTGTTGTATACAGTCTGTCTGTTGTATACAGTCTGTCTGTTGTATACAGTCTATGTCTGTTGTATACAGTCTGTCTGTTTTATACAGTCTGTCTGTTTTATACAGTCTGTCTGTTGTATACAGTCTGTCTGTTTTATACAGTCTGTCTGTTTTATACAGTCTGTCTGTTTTATACAGTCTGTCTGTTTTTTCTCTCTTTTCCCTCCTCTTGATTTTTCAAGTCTCTTTAAACCAGATGTCTTTGTGGTGGTGGCAGACCTGTGACAGAATGGAGCCCTGGTTTGAGTCCCAAATGGCACTCTAATCCCTATAGCTCTGTCGGTCCTGGTCAAAATGTAGGGCACGGCATAGGGAATAGGGTGCTATTTAAGACTTAACCCTGGAGGCCCGAAGAGAAAGCCCTCTGGGTTATTTAAAGAGGCCATGGGAACTCTCCAATCTGTCTACAATCCTGGACATTCAGTATTTCCTTGTCGTCCATCCCATTTCCTGCATTGTATCCATATTGTAGATGAACGCTGTAATTTATGGTAATGCATCCTATATAAGTTGTTTTCCCTCAGGAATCACGATAGCTCCGTTCTTCGTGATGTTCGTGGCTTTAAAAATACAGTGTTTGAGCTCCAACAGCGGGGATGTGTGTCTATGTCTCACGCATTTAAATGCAAACTCACACCGAGCGGCCTTGTGTCTTCCCACCACCATTTAGGAACTGGCCAGCAAAATGCCTGTGTGAATTCAGCATATGTCTGGTTTACTGTAATATGACCCAGTGAGGTTCTGCTCTAGCTTTACCCTCTTGGTAGCAGTCCTCCCGGGCCACTTTGGGTTGAGTTCTGAGCTGCAGGATGTCTGTTACACCCCTAGACACCCAGTATATCTGATGGCTGACTGGGAAATGACACCTAGTTATATCCTGTTTGGCAGAATTACACACTCTTTGTCTCCTCTCTGTCTCCTCTGTCTCTCTGTCTCTGTCTCCTCTCTGTCTCCTCTCTCTGTCTCTCTGTCTCTCTGTCTCTCTGTCTCTGTGTCTCTGTGTCTCTGTGTCTCTGTGTCTCTGTGTCTCTGTCTCTGTCTCTGTCTCTCTGTCTCTCTGTCTCTCTGTCTCTCTGTCTCTGTGTCTCTGTGTCTCTGTGTCTCTGTGTCTCTGTGTCTCTGTGTCTCTGTGTCTCTGTCTCTGTCTCTCATCGCTCTCGCTCTCGCTCTCGCTCTCGCTCTCGCTCTGTCTCTGTCTCTGTCTCTTGCTCTGTCTCTGTCTCTTGCTCTGTCTCTTGCTCTCTCTCTGTCTCTGTCTCTCCCCTTGTCTCTATCTCTCTCAGTTCAAGTAAAGAGCTTTCTTGGCATGGGAAAAATGTTTACATTGCCAAATCAAGTGAAATGGATAAACAAAATTGAAATAAACAATAAAAAGTGAACAGTAAATATTGTACTCACACAAGTTTCAAAAGAATAAAGACATTATTTTGTGATTTACGTTGTACTTGGAAGATATTCTTGCAGAATTCTGTATGCATTCTCAATTTGGTGTTTGTCCTATTTTGTGAATTCTTGGTTGGTGAGCGGACCCCAGTCCTCACAACCATAAAGGGCAATGGGTTCTATAACTGATTGAAGTATTTCTAGCCAGATCCTAATTCGTATGTTGAATTTGATGTTCCTTTTGATGGCATAGAAAGCCCCTCTTGCCTTGTCTCTCAGATCGTTCACAGCTTTGTGGAAGTTATCTGTGGCGCTGATGTTTAGGCCAAGGTATGTATTGTTTCTTGTGTGCTCTATGGCAATGGTGTCTAGATGGAATGTGTAGTTGTGCTCCTGGCAACTGAACCTTTTTTGGCATTCCATTATTTTTGTCTTACTGAGATTCACTCTCAGGGCCCAGGTCTGACAGAATCTGTGCAGAAGATCTAGGTGCTGCTGTGGGCCCTCCTTGGTTGGTGACAGATCTAGGTGCTACTATGGGCCCTCATTGGTTGGGGACAGATCTAGGTGCTGCTGTAGGCCCTCATTGGTTGGGGACAGATCTAGGTGCTGCTGTGGGCCCTCATTGGTTGGGGACAAATCTAGGTGCTGTTGTGGGCCCTCATTGGTTGGGGACAGATCGAGGTGCTGCTGTGGGCCCTCCTTGGTTGGGGACAGATCGAGGTGCTGCTGTGGGCCCTCCTTGGTTGGGGACAGATCTAGGTGCTGTTGTAGGCCCTCATTGGTTGGGGACAGATCGAGGTGCTGCTGTGGGCCCTCCTTGGTTGGGGACAGATCGAGGTGCTGCTGTGGGCCCTCCTTGGTTGGGGACAGATCTAGGTGCTGTTGTAGGCCCTCCTTGGTCGGGGACAGATCTAGGTGCTACTGTGGGCCCTCATTGGTTGGGGACATATCTAGGCGCTGCTGTGGGCCCTCATTGATTGGGGACATATCTAGGTGCTGCTGTGGGCCCTCATTGGTTGGGGACAGATCTAGGTGCTGCTGTAGGCCCTCCTTGGTTGGGGACAGATCTAGGTGCTGCTGTAGGCCCTCCTTGGTTGGGGACAGATCTAGGTGCTGCTGTAGGCCCTCATTGGTTGGGGACAGATCTAGTTGCTGCTGTGGGCCCTCATTGGTTGGGGACAGATCTAGGTGCTGCTGTGGGCCCTCATTGGTTGGGGACAGATCTAGGTGCTGCTGTGGGCCCTCATTGGTTGGGGACAAATCTAGGTGCTGCTGTGGGCCCTCCTTGGTTGGGGACAGATCGAGGTGCTGCTGTGGGCCCTCCTTGGTTGGGGACAGATCTAGGTGCTGTTGTAGGCCCTCCTTGGTCGGGGACAGATCTAGGTGCTGTGGTAGGCCCTCCTTGGTTGGTGACAGAAGAACCAGATCATCAGCAAACAGGAGACATTTGACTTCAGATTCTAGTAGGGTGGGTGCTGCAGACTGTTCCAGTGCCCGCGCCAATTCGTTGATATATATGTTGAAGAGGGTGGGACTTGGGCCTCCCAGGTGGCGCATTGGTTAAGGGTGCTGTACTGCAGCGCCAGCTGTGCCACCAGAGACTCTGGGTTGGTGCCCAGGCTCTGTCGTAACCGGCCGCGACCGGGAGGTCCGTGGGGCGACGCACAATTGGCCTAGCGTCGCCCGGGTTAGGGAGGGTTTGGCCGGTAGGGATATCCTTGTCTCATCGCGCACCAGCGACTCCTGTGGCGGGCCGGGCGCAGTGTGCGCTAACCAAGGTTGCCAGGTGAACGGTGTTTCCTCCGACACATTGGTGCGGCTGGCTTCCGGGTTGGATGCGTGCAGTGTTAATAACCTCTTGAAACTCTGGGGGCAGTATTTCATTTTTGGATGAAAAACGTTCCCGTTTTAAACAAGATATTTTGTCACAAAAAGATGCTCGACTATGCATATAATTGATAGCTTTGGAAAGAAAACACTCTGAAGTTTCCAGAACTGCAAAGATATTGTCTGTGAGTGCCCCAGAACAGGAGCTACAGGCAAAACCAAGATGATACTGCAACCAGGAAATGAGCAGGATTTTTGAGGCTCTGTTTTTCATTGTCTCCTTATATGGCTGTGAATGCGACAGGAATGAGCCTGCCCTATCTATTGTTTCCCCAAGGTGTCTGCAGCATTGTGACGTATTTGTAGGCATATCATTGGAAGATTGACCATAAGAGACTACATTTGCCAGGTGTCCGCCCGGTGTCCTCCGTCGAAATTGGTGCGTCATTTTCAGCTGCTGGTATTTTTCCATGGGATTCTGAGATGAAAGCAGGCTTCCACGAACGGCATATCAATGAAGAGATATGTGAAAAAACACCTTGGGTATTGATTCTAAACAACGTTTGCCATGTTTCGGTCGATATTATGGAGTTAATTTGGAAAAAGTTTGACGTTTTGGTGACTGAATTTTCGGTTCGTTTCGGTAGCCAAATGTGATGTACAAAACGGAGCGATTTCTCCTACACAAAGATTCTTTCAGGAAAAACTGAACATTTGCTATGTAACTGAGTCTCCTCATTGAAAACATCCGAAGTTCTTCAAAGGTAAATGATATTATTTATTTGGTGATCTGGTTTTTGTGAAAATGTTGCGTTCTAAATGCTATGCAAAAAGCTAAGCTAGCTTGCAATACTCTTACACAAATGCTTGATTTGCTATGGTTCAAAAGCATATTTTAAAAATCTGATAGTATCAAGAAGTTAAGAAGCAGTGACTTTCAACCTTCGTCTCTCCCGAGCCCGTACGGGAGTTGTAGCGATGAGCCAAGATAGTAGCTACTAAAACAATTGGATACCACGAAATTGGGGAGAAAAGGGGGTAAAATTCAACAACAAAAAAAAGGAAAAAAAGGAAGAGGGTGGGGCTTAAGCTGCATCCCTGTCTCACCCCAGTGGAAAGAAACGTGTGTGATTTTTGCAAATTTTATTTGTGTAATGTTTGTATTTTTTCCTCCAAGCTTTTTTGAAGTTTAACAAATCAAATCAAATCAAATGTATTTGTCACATGCGCCAAATACAACAGGTGTTGTTGGAGTTGTGCCTGACCATGCAGTCGTGGGTGAACAGGGAGTACAGGAGAGGACAGGAGAGGACTGAGCATATGCCCTTGTGTTGATGTGTTGTTACGGGGGGCGGCCCGTCATGAAGTCTAGCAGAGGGAGGTGCTTAGTTCCAGGGTCCTTAGCTGAGTGATGAGATTTGAGGGCACTATAGTGTTGAATGATGAGCTGTAGTCAATGAATAGCATTCTCACAAAGGTGCTTATTTTGTCAAGGTGGGAAAGGGCAGTGTGGAGTGCAATAGAGAGTGCATCATCTGTGGATCTCTTTGTGTGGAAATTGGAGTGGGTTTCTGGGATAATCGTGTTTATTTGAGCCATGGCCAGTTTTTCAAAGCATTTCATGGCTACAGACGTGAGTGCTACGGGTCGGTAGTTATTTAGGCAGGTTACCTTAGTGTTCTTGGGCACAGGCCCTATGGTGGTCTGCTTGAAACATGTTGGTATTACAGACTCAGACAGGGAGAGGTTGAAAATGTCAGTGACGACACTTGCCAGTTGGTTCATCGCATGCTTGGAGCACACGTCCTGGTAATCCATCTGGCCGAGCGGCCTTGTGAATTTTGACCTGTTTAAAGGTCTAACTCACATTGTCTGCGGAGAACGTGATCACGCAGTCATCCGAAATAGCTGGTGCTCTGACGCATGTTTCAGTGTTACTTGCCTCGAAGCAAGCGTAGAAGTTATTTAGCTCGTCTGGTAGGCTCGTGTCACTGGGCAGCTCGCGGCTGTGCTTCCCTTTGTAGTCTGCAATAGTGTGCAAGCTCTGCCACATCCGACGAGCGTTGGAGCCGGAGTTGTAGGATTCGATCTTATTCCTGTACTGATGCTTTGCCTGTTTGATGGTTCATCGGAGGGCATAGTGGGATTTGTTATTAGCGTCCGTGCAAATGTTGCCAGTGGCTGATGTGGTGTTCTCTTCAATGTCATCGGAAGAATCCCGGAACATATTACAGTCTGTGTTAGCAAAACAATCCTGTAGTTTAGCATCTGCTACATCTGACCACTTTATTTATTGGCCGAGTCACTTGTGCTTCCTGCTATAATTTTAGCTTGTTAGTAGAAATCAGGAGGATGGAGTTATGGTCAGATTTGCCAAATGCAGGGCGAGGGAGAGTTTTGTATGTGTCTCTGTGTGTGGAGTAAAGGTAGTCCAGAATGTTTTTTTTCCCTCTGGTTAGACATTTAACATGCTGATAGAAATTCAGCAGAACTGACTTAAGATTACTTGCATTAAAGCCCCCGCCCACTAGGTGGCACCACCTCTGGATGAGCGTTTTCCTGTTTGTTTGGTGGAATACAGCTAATTGAATGCAGTTTTCTGTAGACCTCTACGAAAATAGATAGTGCAGTCTACAGCTTATCATGAAGCGAGCAAAACCTTGAGACTTCCTTAGATATCGTGCACCAGCTGTTGTTTACATAAATACATAGGCCCCGTCCCGTGTCTTACCAGAGGCTTCTGTTCTGTCTTGCCGATGGTGTATAACCCACCAGCTCTACGTTCTTAATGTCGTCGTTCAGCCATGACTCGGTGAAACATAAGATATTACAGTTTTTAATATTCCGTTGGTAGGATATACCTGCTTTCAGTTCGTCCCATTTATTTTACAGCGATTGAACATTAGCGAGCAGAACAGAGGGCAGATTAGCCACTCGTTGCAAATCACGGGGATTGGGTCCTGGCTGGGTGTCGTGCAGTAGTCTTCGTCATGCCCGACTCATTGAAGAAGAACTCTTCGTCCAATTTGAGGTGTTTTGTTTTTATTTGTTTGTCTATTAGGGTGTGCATACGTGATATATCGTACGGTAATTTGTTAAAAAAAAGAAATTTGACATTTACTCAGTACATTGTTTGCACTGAGGAAATGTAGAAGTCTGCTGTTAATTATAATGCAGAGTATTTTTCCAAGGTTGCTGTTGACTCATATCCCATGGCAGATATTGGGGTCAAATTTGTCTCCACTTTTGTGGATTGAGGTTGTCAGTCCTTGGTTCCAAATATTGGGGAAGATGCCAGAGCTGAGGATGATGTTTAATAATTTGTGGTCTGTATATTTTTGTTATTTCATGTAGGATACCATCAACACCACAGGTCTTTTGGGGTTGGAGGGTTTTTATTTTGTCCTGTAGTTCATTCAATGTAATTGGAGAATCCTGTAGGTTCTGGTAATCTTTAATAGTTGATTCAAAGATTTGTATTTCATCATGTAAATGTTTTTGCTGTTTGTTCTTTGGTAAAGAGACAAAAAGATTGGAGAAGTGGTTTATCCACACCTCTCCGTTTTGGATGGATAACTATTTGTGTTGTTGTTTGTTTAGTGTGTTCCAAGTGGTTAGCTTCGATGGATTATTCAATTACATTGAGCTAATTTCTGACGTGCTGTTCCTTCTTTTTCCATAGTGTATTTCTGTGTTGTTATAGTGATTCACCATAGTGAAGGTGTAGACTCAGGTTTTCTGGGTCTCTATGTTTTTGGTTGGATCGGTTTTGCAATTTCATTTTTAGGTTTTTGTATTCTTCTTCAAATCATTTGTCATTGTTGTTGATTTTCTTAGGTTGTCTGATTTGCAATTTTTAGATTTGATAGGGAAGCTGAAAAGTCAAATATAGTCTTAGGCTTTATACTGCAAAGTTTACACTACACTATTACAGTGAAGAGGTGAAGGTGGGGTGAAGGTGAAGGAGGGGTGAAGGTGGAGGGGTGAAGGTGGGGTGAAGTGTAGGTGAAGGAGGGGAGGTGAAGGTGGGGTGAAGGTGGGCTGTAGGTGAAGGTGGGCTGTAGGTGAAGGAGGGGGATAGGTGAAGGTGGGGTGAAGGTGAAGGTGAAGGCGGCAGGTTAGTGTTCAAAGTTTATTTGTCATGTGCGCCGAATACAACAGGTGTAGAGTTACAGTGAAATGCTGAATACTAAATGCAGGCTCTAACCAATGGTGTGGGAAAAAAAGTGTGTGTGTGTGTGTGTGTGTGTGTGTGTGTGTGTGTGTGTGTGTGTGTGTGTGTGTGTGTGTGTGTGTGAAGAAACAAAACAAATAAACCAACAGTAAAAAGACATTTGCAAAAAGAGTAGCGAGGCTCTATACCTGTTAGTCAGGCTGATTGAGGTAGTATGTACATGTAGGTATCGTTAAGCTGACTATGGTTAAAGTGACTATGCATATATGATGAATAGAGAGTAGCAGTAGTGTAAAAGAGGGGGGTGGCGGATGGTGGGACACAATGCAGATAGCCCGGTTAGACAATGTGCGGGAGCACTGGTTGGTCGGGCCAATTGAGGTAGTATGTACATGAATGTATAGTTAAAGTGACTATGGATATATGATGAACAGAGAGTAGCAGCAGTGTAAAAAGAGGGGTAGGGGACACAATGCAAATAGTCCTGGTAACCATTTCATTACCTGTTCAGAAGTCTTATGGCTTGGGGATAAAAACTGTTGAGAAGCCATTTGTCCTAGACTTGGCACTCCGGTACCGCTTGCCATGCGGTAGAAGAGAGAACAGTCTATGACTAGGAGGGTCTTTGTAACTGAAAGGATGCAAGATCAAATCCGCAAGCTGACAAGGTAACAATCTGTTGATCTGAACAAGGCAGTTAATCCACTGTTCCTAGACTGTCATTGAAATTAAGAATTTGTTCTGAACAGACTTATCTAGTTACATTTTTTAAAAATTACAGTGAAATGTTTTCTCCAGGAAGTTGTCTAAAAGGGATTGAATTTGTTGTTGCCTAATAGTTTTTTTGTAGGTTTCCACACTACTTTCCTTCCATCTATACCATTTCTTAAAATTATTCAGATCCTTTGGCTTTGATGCCTCATGATTGAGTTATAGCTCTGTTCAGAGAGACTGGGGTTTTGCTGTCATCTGATAGGGGTGTTAATGGGCTGACTGAACGGTCTAAGAGGCTCTGGGTTGAGATCAGTGATAAAATAATCAAACATATAACTGGGATGTGCTATAAGTGTACCTACCAAATTAGTCCCCTCGAAGCCTACCATTGACTATGTACAGACCCAGCGTGCGACATAACTGCAGAAGTTGTGAACCATTTTTGTTGGTAGGTTTGAAATAGTTGTTTCTAGGGGGACATATTTTGGAGTGAATGCTGTCACCTCCAGGTAGGTGTTTGTCCTCCTGTGTGCTGAGGGTGTCAGGTTCTTGTCTGGTTCTGGCATTTAGGTCGCCACAGACTAGTACATGTTTCTGAGGCTGGAAAGGATTGATCTTCCTCTCTAGGATGGAGAAGCTCTCATCGTTAAAGTGTGGGGAATTCTATTGGTGGGATATACTGTAGGTAACACATGTGAGGCCATTTTTCTCTGTTGACATAATTTCCTTATTATTTTCTAGCCAAATATAAAATGTTCCTGTTTGGAATAGTTTATTAGAGTGGGTTATGTCTCCTCTATATCAAATATTTTCCCCTTCTTCTTCTTCTCTTTTCTGCAGGAAAATAATTGGTCCCCTTGTCACTCGTCATGGCAAGCTGTGGTCCAACTTCTGGGGGGCGTTGAGTCTGGATGGTTATTATGCCCGTTCTGAAGACTACATCGACATCGTGCAGAGCAAGCGTGTGTGAGTGTCCTGTCCTCAACCAATGGGGTTGGGTTCTTCCTATAAACTATCACTCCTGTATATCAACATTCTGGGTGATTTGTACATTTAGGAGTATTTCTCACACACTGATCTGTTTCATGGAAGCCACAGTGCCACAAAATTATACCTTTAAATGGTGAAAGCTCCTAGATAGTTTACTATGTTGTCAGGGCCAGGGTATATGGGTTACTAAATAGTTTACTAGGTTGTCAGGGATTATGGGTTACTAGTTAGTTTACTAGGTTGTCATAGCCTGGGTTTATAGGTTACTAGTTAGTTTACTAGGTTGTCAGGGCCTGGGTTTATGGGTTACTAGTTAGTTTACTAGGTTGTCAGGGCCAGGGTTAATGGGTTACTAGATAGTTTACTAGGTTGTCAGGGCCAGGGTATATGGGTTACTAGATAGTTTACTAGGTTATCAGGGCCTGGGTTTATGGGTTACTAGTTAGTTTACTAGGTTGTCAGGGCCAGGGTTAATGGGTTACTAGATAGTTTACTAGGTTGTCAGGGCCAGGGTATATGGGTTACTAGATAGTTTACTAGGTTATCAGGGCCTGGGTTTATGGGTTACTAGTTAGTTTACTAGGTTGTCAGGGCCAGGGTATATGGGTTACTAGTTAGTGTACTAGGTTGTCATAGCCTGGGTTTATGGGTTACTAGTTAGTTTACTAGGTTGTCAGGGTTTATGGGTTACTAGTTAGTTTACTAGGTTGTCAGGGCCAGGGTTAATGGGTTACTAGATAGTTTACTAGGTTGTCAGGGCCAGGGTATATGGGTTACTAGATAGTTTACTAGGTTGCCAGTGTATATGGATTACTAGATAGTTTACTAGGTTGTCATAGCCTGGGTATATGGGTTACTAGTTAGTTTACTAGGTTGCCAGGGTATATGGGTTACTAGATGGTTTACTAGGTTGTCAGGGCCAGGGTATATGGGTTACTAGATAGTTTACTCGGTTGTCAGGGCCAGGGTATATGGGTTACTAGTTAGTTTACTAGGTTGTCAAGGCCTGGGTTTATGGGTTACTAGATAGTTTACTAGGTTGTCAGGGCCAGGGTATATGGGTTACTAGATAGTTTACTAGGTTGCCAGGGTTTATGGGTTACTAGTTAGTTTACTAGGTTGTCAAGGCCTGGGTTTATGGGTTACTAGATAGTTTACTAGGTTGTCAGGGCCAGGGAATATGGGTTACTAGATAGTTTACTAGGTTGTCAGGGCCTGGGTTTATGGGTTACTAGTTAGTTTACTAGGTTGTCAGGGCCAGGGTATATGGGTTACTAGATAGTTTACTAGGTTGTCAGGGCCTGGGTTTATGGGTTACTAGTTAGTTTAATAGGTTGTCAGGGCCAGGGTTAATGGGTTACTAGATAGTTTACTAGATTGTCAGGGCCAGGGTATATGGGTTACTAGTTAGTGTACTAGGTTGTCATAGCCTGGGTTTATGGGTTACTAGTTAGTTTACTAGGTTGTCAGGGTTTATGGGTTTCTAGTTAGTTTACTAGGTTGTCAGGGTTTATGGGTTACTAGTTAGTTTACTAGGTTGTCAGGGCCAGGGTTAATGGGTTACTAGATAGTTTACTAGGTTGTCAGGGCCAGGGTATATGGGTTACTAGATAGTTTACTAGGTTGCCAGTGTATATGGATTACTAGATAGTTTACTAGGTTGTCATAGCCTGGGTATATGGGTTACTAGTTAGTTTACTAGGTTGCCAGGGTATATGGGTTACTAGATGGTTTACTAGGTTGCCAGGGCCAGGGCATATGGGTTACTAGATAGTTTACTCGGTTGTCAGGGCCAGGGTATATGGGTTACTAGTTAGTTTACTAGGTTGTCAAGGCCTGGGTTTATGGGTTACTAGATAGTTTACTAGGTTGTCAGGGCCAGGGTCTATGGGTTACTAGATAGTTTACTAGGTTGTCAGGGCCTGGGTTTATGGGTTACTAGTTAGTTTACTAGGTTGTCAGGGCCAGGGTATATGGGTTACTAGATAGTTTACTATGTTGTCAGGGCCTGGGTTTATGGGTTACTAGTTAGTTTAATAGGTTGTCAGGGCCAGGGTTAATGGGTTACTAGATAGTTTACTAGATTGTCAGAGCCAGGGTATGTGGGTTACTAGATAGTTTACTAGGTTGTCAGGGCTAGGGTATATGGGTTACTAGTTAGTGTACTAGGTTGTCATAGCCTGGGTTTATGGGTTACTAGTTAGTTTACTAGGTTGTCAGGGTTTATGGGTTACTAGTTAGTTTACTAGGTTGTCAGGGCCAGGGTTTATGGGTTACTAGTTAGTTTACTAAGTTGTCAGGGTTTATGGGTTACTAGTTAGTTTACTAGGTTGTCAGGGCCAGGGTTAATGGGTTACTAGATAGTTTACTAGGTTGTCAGGGCCAGGGTATATGGGT
Organism: Oncorhynchus masou masou; assembly: GCF_036934945.1. NCBI lineage: Eukaryota > Metazoa > Chordata > Actinopteri > Salmoniformes > Salmonidae > Oncorhynchus > Oncorhynchus masou. Next base: position 865,684 of record NC_088239.1, on the reverse strand, counting down.
TACTAGATAGTTTACTAGGTTGCCAGGGTATATGGATTACTAGATAGTTTACTAGGTTGTCAGGGCCATGGTATATGGGTTACTAGTTAGTTTACTAGGTTGTCAGGGCCAGGGTATATGGGTTACTAGATAGTGTACTAGGTTGTCAGGGCCAGGGTTTATGGGTTACTAGGTAGTATACCTGGTTGTCAGGGCCAGGGTTTATGGGTTACTAGATAGTTTACTAGGTTGTCAGTGTATATGGGTTACTAGTTAGTGTACTAGGTTGTCATAGCCTGGGTTTATGGGTTACTAGATTGTTTACTAGGTTGCCAGGGTATATGGGTTACTAGTTAGTTTACTAGGTTGTCAGGGCCAGGGTATATGGGTTACCAGATAGTGTACTAGGTTGTCAGGGCCAGGGTTTATGGGTTACTAGTTAGTTTACTAGGTTGTCAGGGCCAGGGTTTATGGGTTACTAGATAGTTTACTAGGTTGTCAGTGTATATGGGTTACTAGTTAGTGTACTAGGTTGTCATAGCCTGGGTTTATGGGTTACTAGATTGTTTACTAGGTTGCCAGGGTATATGGGTTACTAGTTAGTTTACCAGGTTGTCAGGGCCAGGGTTTATGGGTTACTGGATAGTTTACTAGGTTGTCATAGCCTGGGTATATGGGTTACTAGATAGTTTACTATGTTGTCAGGGCCAGGGTATATGGGTTACTAGATGGTTTACTAGGTTGTCAGGGCCAGGGTATATGGGTTACTAGATAGTTTACTAGGTTGTCATAGCCTGGGTATATGGGTTACTAGATAGTTTACTATGTTGTCAGGGCCAGGGTATATGGGTTACTAGATGGTTTACTAGGTTGTCAGGGCCAGGGTATATGGGTTACTAGATAGTTTACTAGGTTGTCAGGGCCAGGGTATATGGGTTACTAGATAGTTTACTATGTTGTCAGGGCCAGGGTATATGGGTTACTAGATAGTTTACTAGGTTGTCAGGGTATATGGGTTACTAGATAGTTTACTTGTTTGTCATAGCCTGGGTTTATGGGTTACTAGATAGTTTACTAGGTTGTCAGGTTATATGGGTTACTAGATAGTTTACTAGGTTGTCAGGGTATATGGGTTACTAAATGGTTTACTAGGTTGTCAGGGCCAGGGTATATGGGATACTAGATAGTTTACTATGTTGTCAGGGCCAGGGTATATGGGTTACTAGATAGTTTACTAGGTTGTCAGGGTATATGGGTTACTAGATAGTTTACTAGGTTGTCAGGGTATATGGGTTACTAGATAGTTTACTATGTTGTCAGGGCCAGGGTATATTTGGTTACAATATAGTTTACTAGGTTGTCAGGGTATATGGGTTACTAGATAGTTTACTAGGTTTTCATAGCCTGGGTATATGGGTTACTAGGTTGTCAGGGCCAGGGATTATGGGTTATTAGTTAGTTTACCAGGTTGTCAGGGCCAGGGTTTATGGGTTACTAGTTAGTATACCTGGTTGTCAGGGCCAGGGTTTATGGGTTACTAGTTAGTATACCTGGTTGTCAGGGCCAGGGTTTATGTGTTACTAGATAGTATACCTGGTTGTCAGGGCCAGGGTTTATGGGTTACTAGTTAGTATACCTGGTTGTCAGGGCCAGGGTTTATGGGTTACTAGGTAGTATACCTGGTTGTCAGGGCCAGGGTTTATGGGTTACTAGGTAGTATACCTGGTTGTCAGGGCCAGGGTTTATGGGTTACTAGGTAGTATACCTGGTTGTCAGGGCCAGGGTTTATGGGTTACTAGGTAGTATACCTGGTTGTCAGGGCCAGGGTTTATGGGTTACTAGGTAGTATACCTGGTTGTCAGGGCCAGGGTTTATGGGTTACTAGGTAGTATACCTGGTTGTCAGGGCCAGGGTTTATGGGTTACTAGATAGTTTACTAGGTTGTCAGGGCCAGGGTTTATGGGTTACTAGGTAGTATACCTGGTTGTCAGGGCCAGGGTTTATGGGTTACTAGGTAGTATACCTGGTTGTCAGGGCCAGGGTTTATGGGTTACTAGGTAGTATACCTGGTTGTCAGGGCCAGGGTTTATGGGTTACTAGATAGTTTACTAGGTTGTCAGGGCCAGGGTTTATGGGTTACTAGTTAGTTTACCTGGTTGTCAGGGCCAGGGTTTATGGGTTACTAGTTAGTATACCTGGTTGTCAGGGCCAGGGTTTATGGGTTACTAGGTAGTATACCTGGTTGTCAGGGCCAGGGTTTCTCGGTTACTAGGTAGTATACCAGGTTGTCAGGGCCAGGGTTTATGGGTTACTAGATAGTTTACTAGGTTGTCAGTGTATATGGGTTACTAGTTAGTATACCTGGTTGTCAGGGCCAGGGTTTATGGGTTACTAGTTAGTATACCTGGTTGTTAGGGCCAGGGTTTATGGGTTACTAGTTAGTATACCTGGTTGTCAGGGCCAGGGTTTATGTGTTACTAGGGAGTATACCTGGTTGTCAGGGCCAGGGTTTATGGGTTATGTGAGTGAATAGTTGTGTGTAAAATAAACCGTAAAGGATCTGTTTTAAATATAATATAATATATCCCATTTAGCAGACGCTTTTGTCCAAAGCGACTTACAAGTCGGCTGGGGCCACTACTTTTTTTTTTTACATATGGGTGGCCCCAGCGGGAATCGAACCCGGGAATCGAACCCACGACGCTTGGCGTTGCAAGCGCCATGCTCTACCGACTGAGCCACACAGGAAAGACCTCTCTAAACCAGACTTCTGTCTTCCTAAACCAGACTTATCTCTTCCTAAACCAGACTTATCTCTTCCTAAACCAGACTTATCTCTTCCTAAACCAGACTTATCTCTTCCTAAACCAGACTTATCTCTTCCTAAACCAAGACTTATGTCTTCCTAAACCAAGACTTATGTCTTCCTAAACCAGACTTCTGTCTTCCTAAACCAGACTTCTGTCTTCCTAAACCAGACTTATCTCTTGCTAAACCAGACTTATCTCTTCCTAAACCAGACTTATGTCTTCCTAAACCAGACTTATCTCTTCCTAAACCAGACTTCTGTCTTCCTAAACTAGACTTATGTCTTCCTAAACCAGACTTCTGTCTTCCTTTTGCAGCTGATTAATATGTTTTATTGTCAGTACTAAAACTAAACCCTCTCTCTCTTTCACTCTGGTCTCTCTATATATTTCTCAATCCATATCTCTCTCTCCTCTGCCTCAATTCAAATTCAATTCAAGGGGTTTTATTGGCATGGGAAACATATGTTTCCATTGCCAAAGCAAGTGAAATAGACAAGAAACTAAAGGGAAATAAACAATAAAAAATGAACAGTAAATATAACACTCACAATAGTTGTAAAATATTATAGACATTTCAAATTGTATATTCTATTATTGGCAATGTTGTAACAATATGCAAATGTTCTCTGTCTCTCTCGCTCTTTTCTCAGGGGCGTGTGGAACATTCCCTACATGGCTCATATCTACTTGATAAAGGGAGAGGTCCTGAGAAACGAGCTGAAGGAGAGGAACCATTTTGTTTTGGAGAAACTGGATCCTGACATGGCTCTGTGCAGACACGCTAGAGAACTGGTAAAACCACTCAGATTATCTAGTTAGCAGCTCCTGAATTGACAATAATACTCTGTTTAGAATATGAGAGTGTACAGGACTTCTGGTTGATATACATTAGATTATACAGGACATCTGGTTATTATACGATTTTCTTTAGCCTCCTGAGGTTGAACAGGCGCTATTGCGCCTTCTTCCCCACACTGTCTGTGTGGGTGGACCAATTCTGATTGTCAGTGATATGTACACAGAGGAACTTAACTTTCCAGCTTCTCCACTGCGGTCCTGTCCATGTGGAGAGGGGCGTGCTCCCTCTGCTGTTTCCTGAAGTCCATGATCACAGCTCCTTCATTTTGTTGGCATTGAGGGAGCGGATATTTCACAGGCACCCCTCTCGCAGGGCCCTCACCTCCTCCCTGTAGGCCGTCTCGTCATTGTTGGTAATCAGGCCTACTACTGTTGTGTCGACTGCAAACTTGATGATTGAGTTGGAGTCATAGATGAACAGGGAGTACAGGAGGGGGCTGAGCACGCACCCTTGTGGGGCCCCTGTGTTGAGGATCAGCAAAGTGGAGGTGTTGTTTCCTACCTTCACCACCCGGGGGAGGCCCGTCAGGAAGTCCAGGACCGAGGTGCACAGGGTGGAGTTCAGACCCAGGGCCCTGGGCTTATTGGTTGGCCTGATACCGGTACTATGGTACTACGGTGTTGAAGGCTGAGCTATAGTCATTGAACAGCATTCTTACATAGGTATTCCTCTTGTCCAGATGGGATAGGGCAGTGTGCAGAGTGATGGCAAATACATCGTCTGTGGATCTATTGGGGCGGTATGCAAATTGGAGTGGGTCTAGGGTATCAGGTAAGGTGGAGGTGATATGATTCTTAACTAGCCTCTCAAAGCACTTAATGATGACAGAAGTGAGTGCTACAGGGCGTTATTGTCATTTAGTTCAGTTACCTTTGCCTTTCTGGGTACAGGAACAATGGTGGACATCTTGAAGCAAATGGGGGACAGCAGACTAGGATAGGGAGAGATTGAATATACCAACCAGATGTCCTGTATATTTTAGGTTAAGTTATATTAGTCAATGCTACTTTTGTTAGGTTATGTTATTTCATGTGTATATTAGTTTATTTTAGTTCAGGTTAGGTTGTGTTAGATTATGTTATGTTAGATTATGTTTTGTTAGATTATGTTTTGTTAGATTATGTTATGTTAGATTATGTTATGTTAGATTATGTTACTTTATTCTAGGTTGTGTTAAGTTATGTTACGCTATGTTAGTTATTGATAGTTTTTCTTAGGTTATGTTCATTTATATTTATGTTAGTTTGTGTTAGATTAGGTTATGTTACTTTATGTTAGGTGATGATAATGTTAGGTTATGTTAGTATATATTAGGTTATGTTATATTAGGTCATATCAGTTTATGTTAGTTTAGTATATATTAGGTTATGTTATGTTAGTTTATATTAGGTGATGTAATGTTAGGTGATGTAATGTTAGGTTATGTTAGTTTATGTTATATTAGGTGATGTAATGTTAGGCTATGTTAGTTTATGTTATATTAGGTGATGTAATGTTAGGTGATGTTAGTTTATGTTATATTAGGTGATGTAATGTTAGGCTATGTTAGTTTATGTTATATTAGGTGATGTAATGTTAGGCTATGTTAGTTTATGTTATATTAGGTGATGTAATGTTAGGCTATGTTAGTTTATGTTATATTAGGTGATGTAATGTTAGGCTATGTTAGTTTATGTTATATTAGGTGATGTAATGTTAGGCTATGTTAGTTTATGTTATATTAGGTGATGTAATGTTAGGCTATGTTAGTTTATGTTATATTAGGTGATGTAATGTTAGTTTATGTTAGGTAAGCATCTGCTGTGGTTTCCTGTACCCAGTCTGTCTCCATGTGTTTGTCCTTAAGATCTCCAGCATCTTTGGTGCTTGCAGGGCTCTCCACTCCACTGGTCCCATCCTTTTGCACCTGCTTTCCTCCTCCTCCTCCTCCTCCTCCTCTTCTGCTCGTCTGTGTCGTGTGCCCATGTCCAAACAATGGGAATGTCTGACTGGTTTCCAAACCTTGTGTTTTTTTACTTCCCTTGTCCTTGTAGACTTTGAACTAGTCTGTCTTGTCTGTCTGTCCAGCTGGGCGTTATGGCATCCCGTCATGTGTCACCCCATGCTAACACCTACTACCATGGAGCTCTGCTATGTCACTTCACTCTGTCCCAGCATGCAACACTTACTAAGATAAAAACTACCAAAACATCAGCTTCAGAGGGAATCTTGGTCTTCCTCGTGCAATGCAGCAGGCTCATCTCCTTCCCATGCCTCCTCCTCCTGTATGTTACGTCTTGCCTACCTATCTATCAAGCTCTCTCTCTGACAAAACGTAACGTTACAACATTTACATGGTGATTTTCCTTCGTTTTAGACCAATCACAGAGAAAAAGACTCCCCCAACCCGGAAACATTCCATATGCTCAGAGTTCCAAAGGTTTTTAACTGCTTTCATTATTCTATTTGGTGTCAATATCAATTTCCAATGGGTTTACAATATGGGTTTACAATGTAGGTTTACAATGTAGGTTTACCATGTAGGTTTACCATGTAGGTTTACCATGTAGGTTTACCATGTAGGTTTACCATGTAGGTGTACAATGTAGGTTTACAATGTAGGTTTACAATGTAGGTTTACAATGTAGGTTTACAATGTAGGTTTACCTATAACGTAGGTTTACAATGTAGGTTTACCTATAATGTAGGTTTACAATGTAGGTTTACCTATAATGTAGGTTTACAATGTAGGTTTACAATGTAGGTTTACAATGTAGGTTTACCATGTAGGTTTACAATGTAGGTTCACCTACAACATAGGTTTACAATGTAGGTTTACCTATAACGTAGGTTTACAATGTAGGTTTACCTATAACGTAGGTTTACAATGTAGGTTTACCGTAGGTTTACAATGTAGGTTTACTATAATGTAGGTTTACAATGTAGGGTTTATCATGTAGGTTTACAATGTAGGTTTACCTACAACACAGGTTTACAATGTAGGTTTACCTATAACGTAGGTTTACAATGTAGGTTTAAAATGTAGGTTTACATATAACGTAGATTTACAATGTAGGTTTACCATGTAGGTTTACAATGTAGGTTTACCATGTAGGTTTACAATGTAGGTTTAAAATGTAGGTTTACATATAACGTAGATTTACAATGTAGCTTTACCATGTAGGTTTAAAATGTAGGTTTACATATAACGTAGGTTTACAATGTAGGTTTACCATGTAGGTTTACCATGTAGGTTTACAATGTAGGTTTAAAATGTAGCTTTACATATAACGTAGATTTACAATGTAGGTTTACAATGTAGGTTTAAAATGTAGGTTTACATATAACGTAGGTTTACAATGTAGGTTTACCAATGTAGGTTTAAGTTTATGTAGGTTTACAATGTAGGTTTACAATGTAGGTTTACCATGTAGGTTTACCATGTAGGTTTACCATGTAGGTTTACAATGTAGGTTTAAAATGTAGGTTTACAATGTAGGTTTACCTATAATGAAGGTTTACAATGTAGGTTTACCTATAACGAAGGTTTACAATGTAGGTTTACCTATAATGTAGGTTTACCATGTAGGTTTACCATGTAGGTTTACCATGTAGGTTTACCATGTAGGTTTACCATGTAGGTTTACCATGTAGGTTTACAATGTAGGTTTAAAATGTAGGTTTAAAATGTAGGTTTACAATGTAGGTTTAAAATGTAGGTTTACAATGTTCAACCAATGTTGGCATATGTCCAACACTAGTAGGAAACCATTTGGTGTTTTTTTAATGATTTCAGCCACCCTACGAAATTGAGGAATCAGTACCTGAATTCTTATGAACATGTTTTCCGTCAGAGCATTACCAGATCAAACCTTACACATCTGTTTCTGTGATAAATGATCATATCTTTATCAACAATCCATTTCAAAGCTTTTGTGGTGTAGTCCCTTCAGTGCCGCAAGGAGTATTTAGAAGGAGGAACAACGATCTGATCCGTCCGTGATAGCCATAGTAACGTAGCCATAGTAACGTAGCCATAGTAATGTAGGTATAGTGACGGAGCTATAGTAATGTAGCCATAGTAACGTAGCCATAGTAATGTAGGTATAGTGACGGAGCTATAGTAATGTAGCCATAGTAACGTAGCCATAGTAAAGTAGGTTTAGTGACGGAGCTATAGTAATGTAGCTATAGTAACGTAGCCATAGTAATGTAGGTATAGTGACGGAGCTATAGTAATGTAGGTATAGTGACAAAGCCATAGTAACGTAGCCATAGTAATGTAGGTATAGTGACGGAGCTATAGTAATGTAGGTATAGTGACAAAGCTATAGTAATGTAGCCATAGTAATGTAGTTATAGTGACGGAGCTATAGTAATGTAGGTATAGTGACGGAGCTATAGTAATGTAGCCATAGTAACGTAGCCATAGTAATGTAGGTATAGTGACGGAGCTATAGTAATGTAGGTATAGTGACAAAGCTATAGTAACGTAGCCATAGTAATGTAGGTATAGTGACGAAGCTATAGTAATGTAGGTATAGTGACAAAGCCATAGTAACGTAGCCATAGTAATGTAGGTATAGTGACGGAGCTATAGTAATGTAGCCATAGTAATGTAGCCATAGTAACGTAGGTATAGTGACGGAGCTATAGTAATGTAGGTATAGTGACGGAGCTATAGTAATGTAGGTATAGTGACAAAGCTATAGTAATGTAGCCATAGTAATGTAGGTATAGTGACGGAGCTATAGTAATGTAGGTATAGTGACGGAGCTATAGTAATGTAGGTATAGTGACAAAGCTATAGTAATGTAGCCATAGTAATGTAGGTATAGTAACGTAGCCATAGTAACGTAGCCTTAGTAACAGAGCTATAGTAACGGAGCTATAGTAACGGAGCTATAGTAACGGAGCTATAGTAACGGAGCTATAGTAACGGAGCTATAGTCACGGAGCTATAGTCACGGAGCTATAGTAACGGAGCTATTGTAACAGCTCTATAGTCACGGAGCTATAGTCACGGAGCTATAGTCACAGAGTTATAGTCACGGAGCTATAGTCACGGAGCTGTAGTCACAGAGCTATAGTCACGGAGCTATAGTAATGCCGCTATATTCACGGAGCTATAGTAACGGAGCTATAGTCACGGAGCTGTAATCACGGAGCTATAGTCACGGAGCTATAGTCACGGAGCTATAGTCACGGAGCTGTAATCACGGAGCTATAGTCGCGGAGCTGTACTCACGGAGCTGTAATCACGGAGCTATAGTCACGGAGCTATAGTCACGGAGCTATAGTCACGGAGCTATAGTGACGGAGCTATAGTAACAGAGCTATAGTAACGGAGCTATAGTAACGGAGCTATAGTAACGGAGCTATAGTAACGGAGCTATAGTCACGGAGCTATAGTGACGGAGCTATAGTAACAGAGCTATAGTAACGGAGCTATAGTCACGGAGCTATAGTCACGGAGCTATAGTCGCGGAGCTATAGTCACGGAGCTATAGTCACGGAGCTGTAATCACGGAGCTATAGTCACGGAGCTGTAGTCACGGAGCTGTAATCACGGAGCTATAGTCACGGAGCTATAGTCACGGAGCTATAGTAACGGAGCTATAGTCGCGGAGCTATAGTCGCGGAGCTATAGTCACGGAGCTATAGTCACGGAGCTATAGTCACGGAGCTATAGTCACGGAGCTATAGTCACTTAGCTATAATCACGGAGCTATAGTCACGGAGCTATAGTCACGGAGCTATAGTAACGGAGCTATAGTCGCGGAGCTATAGTCACGGAGCTATAGTCACGGAGTCATAGTCACGGAGATATAGTAACAGCGCTATAGTAACGGAGCTATAGTCACGGAGTCATAGTCACGGAGCTATAGTAACAGCTATAGCGGAGCTATAGTAACGGAGCTATAGTCACAGAGTCATAGTCACGGAGCTACAGTCACGGAGCTACAGTCACGGAGCTATAGTCACGGAGCTATAGTCACGGAGCTATGGTCACGGAGTCATAGTCACGGAGCTATAATAACGGAGCTCTAGTCACGGAGCTATAGTCACGGAGCTATAGTCACGGAGCTATAGTCACGGAGTCATAGTCACGGAGCTATTGTAACAGCGCTATAGTAACAGAGCTATAGTGACGGAGCTATAGTAACGGAGCTATAGTAACGGAGCTATAGTCACGGAGCTATAGTCACGGAGCTATAGTAACGGAGCTATAGTAACGGAGCTATAGTCACAGAGCTATAGTCACGGAGCTATAGTAACGGAGCTATATTCACGGAGCTATAGTAACGGAGCTATAGTCACGGAGCTATAGTCACGGAGCTATAGTCACGGAGCTATAGTAAGCGGAGCTATAGTCACGGAGCTATAGTCACGGAGCTATAGTCACGGAGCTATAGTCACGGAGCTATAGTCACGGAGCTATAGTAACGGAGCTATAGTCGCGGAGTCATAGTAACGGAGCTATAGTCACGGAGCTATAGTAACAGCGCTATAGTCACGGAGCTATAGTCACGGAGCTATAGTAACGGAGCTATAGTCACGGAGCTATAGTCACGGAGCTATAGTCACGGAGCTATAGTAACGGAGCTATAGTCACGGAGCTATAGTCACGGAGCTATAGTCACGGAGCTATAGTCACGGAGCTATAGTCACGGAGCTATAGTAACGGAGCTATAGTCACGGAGTCATAGTAACGGAGCTATAGTCACGGAGCTATAGTAACAGCGCTATAGTCACGGAGCTATAGTCATGGAGCTATAGTCACGGAGCTATAGTAACAGCGCTATAGTCACGGAGCTATAGTCACGGAGCTATAGTCACGGAGCTATAGTCACGGAGCTATAGTAACGGAGCTATAGTCACAGAGCTATAGTAACAGCGCTATAGTCGCGGAGCTATAGTCACGGAGCTATAGTCACGGAGCTATAGTAACGGAGCCATAGGCACGGAGCTATAGTAATGGAGCTATAGTCACGGAGCTATAGTGATGGTCACCTGCAAGTATACCCCCCAGAGCCAATCCCTTCGCCTCCTAACCCCCACAACTATGTCACCAGCTATTCTACCCAACGCTCTGACCGTCTCAGACTAGGCTAGCTGTTTAGACCTTAGCTACACCTTTTTACTCCCTGCAGGACACACTCCCTCCAAAAACCACATCATGAAAATCATAATTGATAAATTGGAGACATAATTTGCATTGAAGAGAAAACAGATGGTCAAAGATCCAAAACAACCTGCTGTGATTTGGAGAGAAAGACAGAACGCCTAGTCTGAATGGCCAGTCCAGCCACCTGCCACCCTCCCCTACCATGTCCCTCCCTCCCCCTACCATGTCCCCTCCCTCCCCCCTACCATGTCCCTCCCTCCCCCTACCATGTCCCTCCCTCCCCCTACCATGTCCCTCCCTCCCCTACCATGTCCCTCCCTCCCCCTACCATGTCCCCTCCCTCCCCCTACCATGTCCCCTCCCTCCCCCTACCATGTCCCCTCCCTCCCCTACCATGTCCCTCCCTCCCCCTACCATGTCCCTCCCTCCCCCTACCATGTCCCTCCCTCCCCCTACCATGTCCCTCCCTTCCCCTACCATGTCCCCTCGCTCCCTCCCCTACCATGTCCCTCCCCCCTACCATGTCCCTCCCTCCCCCTACCATGTCCCTCCCTCCCCCTACCATGTCCCTCCCTACCCCTACCATGTCTCCCCTACCATGTCCCTCCCTTCCCTTCCCCTAACATGTCCATCCCCCCCTACCATGTCCCTCCCTTCAACCTACCATGTCCCTCCCTCTCCCTACCATGTCCCTCCCTCTCCCTACCATGTCCCTCCCTCCCCCTACCATGTCCCTCCCTCCCCCTACCATGTCCCTCCCTCAACCCTACCATGTCCCTCCCTTCCTCTACCATGTACCTCCTCCCCCTCACCCCTCCCCCCTTCCTCTCCCCCTCCCTCCCTCTAACATGTACCTCCTCCCCTTCCTCACCCCTCCCTCCCTCTAACATGTACCTCCTCCCCTTCCTCACCCCTCCCTCCCTCTAACATGTACCTCCTCCCCTTCCTCACCCCTCCCTCCCTCTAACATGTACCTCCTCCCCTTCCTCACCCCTCCCTCCCTCTAACATGTACCTCCTCACCCTCCTCACCCCTCCCTCCCTCTAACATGTACCTCCTCCCCTTCCTCACCCCTCCCTCCCTCTATCATGTACCTCCCTCCTCACCCCTCCCTCCCCATGTACCTTCCTCCCCCCTCCCTCCCTCTATCATGTACCTCCTCCTCACCCCTCCCTCTTCCTCCCCCTCCCTCCCTCTAACATGTACCTCCCCTCCTCCCCCTTCCTCACCTCCTCCCCCCTCCCTCTATCATGTACCTCCTCACTCCTCCCCTTCCTCACCTCTCCATAAATAATCCAGTATTATTTATCGATATGTGGTTGTCATGGTTTGGTTTCCTAAACACTTAATCATTGTTTCTGATAGTGTTCTGGTGAGACATGTCTATCACTATGTCCTGGTGAGACATGTCAATCACTATGTCCTGGTGAGACATGTCAATCACTCTGTCCTGGTGAGACATGTCAATCACTATGTCCTGGTGAGACATGTCAATCACTATGTTCTGGTGAGACATGTCAATCACTATGTTCTGGTGAGACATGTCAATCACTATGTTCTGGTGAGACATGTCAATCACTATGTTCTGGTGAGACATGTCAATCACTATGTGGGTACTATTTACGGTATCATCTCTATTTTCTAATGCATATACAATAATAATCTATTTATGAAACTCTGTCCACTTTGGAAGGCTAATTTGACTTTCTCTGTCCGCTACAGGGAATGTTCATGTACATTACAAACCGTCATGAGTTTGGAAGGCTGATATCCACAGCAAACTTTAACACATCACATTACAACAGTGATCTGTGGCAAATATTTGAGAATCCAGTGGTAAGTCCTCATATCCTCCCTCCCTGCTTTTGTTTGATTTGTATATATACACGTTTTAAGATATGGTAACCGTGAGATACGATTACCCTTTGTCTGATTCATTTGTAGTGATGAAAAATATGATGTACTGTGAATATACAGTGAACTCTGCTTCGCTGAAAAGGATCTGTGTTTACTGACTGAGAGTTCTGGGATTTGTCTGGGAGTGTCTGGTGAGAGGGGAGTGTCTGGTGAAGGGGAGTGTCTGGGAGAGGGGAGTGTCTGAGAGGGGAGTGTCTGGTGAGAGGGGAGTGTCTGGTGAGAGGGGAGTGTCTGGTGAGAGGGGAGTGTCTGGTGAGAGGGGAGTGTCTGGTGAGAGGGGAGTGTCTGGTGAGAGGGGAGTGTCTGGTGAGAGGGGAGTGTCTGGTGAGAGGGGAGTGTCTGGTGAGAGGGGAGTGTCTGGTGAGAGGGGAGTGTCTGGTGAGAGGGGAGTGTCTGAGAGGGGAGTGTCTGGTGAGAGGGGAGTGTCCTGGTGAGAGGGGATAAGTCTGGTGAGAGGGGGAGTGTCTGGTGAGAGGGGAGTGTCTGGTGAGAGGGGAGTGTCTGGTGAGAGGGGAGTGTCTGGTGAGAGGGGAGGTCTGGTGAGAGGGGGAGTGTCTGGAGAGAGGGGAGTGTCTGGTGAGAGGGAGTGTCTGGTGAGAGGGGAGTGTCTGGTGAGAGGGGAGTGCCAGAGGATAAGCCATGAGAGGTATGCAGGTCAGTCTCTCTCTCTCTCTCTCTCTCTCTCTCTCTCTCTCTCTCTCTCTCTCTCTCTCTCTCTCTCTCTCTCTCTCTCTCTCTCTCTCTCTCTCTCTCTCTCTCTCTCTCTCTCTCTCTCTCTCTCTCTCTCAGGACTGGAAGGAGAAATACATCCACCCCAACTACACACGCATCTTCACAGAGAACTACCTAGAAGAGGTGTGTATATCTTAAGTTACATAGATACAGTCGTGTGAAAAGTACCTGTCTCTAGTGACTCAGTACCTGTCTCTAGTGACTCAGTACCTGTCTCTAGTGACTCAGTACCTGTCTCTGGTGACTCAGTACCTGTCTCTGGTGACTCAGTACCTGTCTCTGGTGACTCAGTACCTGTCTCTGGTGACTCAGTACATGTCTCTGGTGACTCAGTACCTGTCTCTGGTGACTCAGTACCTGTCTCTGGTGACTCAGTACCTGTCTCTGGTGACTCAGTACCTGTCTCTGGTGACTCAGTACCTGTCTCTGGTGACTCAGTACCTGTCTCTGGTGACTCAGTACCTGTCTCTGGTGACTCAGTACCTGTCTCTGGTGACTCAGTACCTGTCTCTGGTGACTCAGTACCTGTCTCTGGTGACTCAGTACCTGTCTCTGGTGACTCAGTACCTGTCTCTGGTGACTCAGTACCTGTCTCTGGTGACTCAGTACCTGTCTCTGGTGACTCAGTACCTGTCTCTGGTGACTCAGTACCTGTCTCTGGTGACTCAGTACCTGTCTCTGGTGATCTCAGAGTGAGGTACTCAGTGACTCAGTAAGTGTCTCTGGTGTCTCAGCTCATCTCTCTGTTTCTCCTAAAACTCTGTAGTTCTAACTGTCTGTCTCGGTCTCCTCTAGCCATGTCCAGATGTGTTCTGGTTGGTCTCAGTAGCCTGTGATGAGCTGGTGGAGGAGATGGAACAGTATGGGTCCTGGTCTGGAGGCAACCACTGGTGAGGTCAAACGTAGCCATAGTACATACTGTAAAGTGATGTGGTGGTGAACCTATAGGTCTTCAGTGGTGACCTATAGACCTGAACCTATCTTCTGGTGACTGAACCTATAGTACCTGTCAGTGGTGAGACCCAGTGGTATAGATCCCAGAGTGACCTTCAGTGGTATAGACCTTCAGTGGTGAACCTCAGTAAGTGTGAACCTTTAGACCTTCAGTGGACGAACCTAGCTCATCTTCTGTTTCTCCTAAAACCTTCAGTGTGAAGTTCTAACTGTGAACCTGTAGACCTTCAGTCTGAACTCTAGACCTTCATGTCCAGACCTTCAGTGGTGAACCTATAGACCTTCAGTGGTGAACCTATAGACCTTGAGCTGGTGATAGACCTTCAGTGGTGAACCTATAGACCCTTCTGGTGCAACCATAGACCTTCAGTGGTGAACCTATAGACCTTCAGTGGTGAACTATAGACCTTCAGTGGTGAACCTAAGGACCTTCAGTGGTGAACCTATGACCTTCAGTGGTGAACCTATAGACCTTCAGGTCTTCAGTGGTGAACCTATAGACCTTCAGTGGTGAACCTATAGACCTTCAGTGGTGAACCTATAGACCCTTCAGTGGTGAACCTATAGACCTTCAGTGGTGAACCTATAAACCCTTCAGTGGTGAACCTATAGACCTTCAGTGGTGAACCTATAGACCTTCAGTGGTGAACCTATAGACCCTTCAGTGGTGAACCTATAGACCTTCAGTGGTGAACCTATAGACCTTCAGTGGTGAACCTATAGACCCTTCAGTGGTGAACCTATAGACCTTCAGTGGTGAACCTATAGACCTTCATTAGTGAACCTATAGACCTTCAGTGGTGAACCTATAGACCTTCAGTGGTGAACCTATAGACCTTCAGTGGTGAACCTATAGACCTTCAGTGGTGAACCTATAGACCCTTCAGTGGTGAACCTATAGACCTTCAGTGGTGAACCTATAGACCTTCAGTGGTGAACCTATAGACCCTTCAGTGGTGAACCTATAGACCCTTCAGTGGTGAACCTATAGACCCTTCAGTGGTGAACCTATAGACCTTCAGTGGTGAACCTATAGGACCTTCAGTGGTGAACCTATAGACCCTTCAGTGGTGAACCTATAGGTCTTCAGTGGTGAACCTATAGACCTTCAGTGGTGAACCTATAGACCTTCAGTGGTGAACCTATAGGACCTTCTACACCTACAGTAGTGGAGTGGAGGGTAAACACTAAGGGTCAGTAGTGTAGTGGAGGGTAAACACTAAGGGCCAGTAGTGTAGTGGAGGGTAAACACTAAGGGCCAGTAGTGGAGGGTAAACACTAAGGGCCAGTGGTGTAGTGGAGGGTAAACACTAAGGGCCAGTGGTGTAGTGGAGGGTAAACACTAAGGGCCAGTGGTGTAGTGGAGGGTAAACACTAAGGGCCAGTGGTGTAGTGGAGGGTAAACACTAAGGGCCAGTGGTATAGTGGAGGGTAAACACTAAGGGCCAGTGTGTATAGTGGAGGGTAAACACTAAGGGCCAGTGTAGTGTAGTGCCAGAGTGGTGGAGGGTAAACACTAAGGGCCAGTGGTAAACACTAAGGGCCAGTGGTGTAGTGGAGGGTAAACAAAGGGCCAGTGGTGTAGTGGAGGGTAAACACTAAGGGTCAGTGGTGTAGTGTAAGGGCCAGTGGTGTAGTGGAGGGTAAACACTAAGGGTCAGTAGTGTAGTGGTGTAGTGGAGGGTAAACACTAAGGGCCAGTGGTGTAGTGGAGGGTAAACACTAGTAGTGTAGTGTAGTGGAGGGTAAACACTAAGGGCCAGTAGTGTAGTGGTGAGTGGGGTAAACACTAAGTGCCAGTAGTGTAGTGGTGTAGTGGAGGGTAAACACTAAGGGTCAGTGGTGTAGTGGAGGGTAGTGGAGGGTAAACACAAAGGTAGTAGTGGAGGGTAAACACTAAGGGCCAGTAGTGTAGTGGAGGGTAAACACTAAGGGCCAGTAGTGTAGTGGAGGGTAAACACTAAGTGTCAGTAGTGTAGTGTAGGGTAAACACTAAGGGCCAGTGGTATAGTGGAGGGTAAACACTAAGGGCCAGTGGTATAGTGGAGGGTAAACACTAAGGGCCAGTAGTGTAGTGGTGTAGTGGAGGGTAAACACTAAGGGCCAGTAGTGTAGTGGAGGGTAAACACTAAGTGCCAGTAGTGGTGTAGTGGTGTAGTGGAGGGTAAACACTAAGGGCCAGTGGTGGAGTGGAGGGTAAACACTAAGGGCCAGTGGTGTAGTGGAGGGTAATCACTAAGGGTCAGTGGTGTAGTGGAGGGTAAACACTAAGGGCCAGTGGTGTAGTGGTGTAGTGGAGGGTAAACACTAAGGGTCAGTAGTGTAGTGGTGTAGTGGAGAGTAAACACTAAGGGCAAGTGGTGTAGTGGAGGGTAAACACTAAGGGCCAGTGGTGTAGTGGAGTGCCAGTGTAGTGGAGGGTAAACACTAAGGGCCAGTAGTGTAGTGGTGTAGTGGAGGGTAAACACTAAGGGCCAGTGGTGTAGTGGAGGGTAGTGGTGTAGTGGAGGGTAAACACAGGGCCAGTAGTGTAGTGGAGGGTAAACACTAAGTGTCAGTAGTGTAGTGGAGGGTAAACACTAAGGGCCAGTGGTATAGTGGAGGGTAAACACTAAGGGCCTGTGGTATAGTGGAGGGTAAACACTAAGGGCCAGTAGTGTAGTGGTGTAGTGGAGGGTAAACACTAAGGGCCAGTAGTGTAGTGGAGGGTAAACACTAAGTGCCAGTGGTGTAGTGGAGGGTAAACACTAAGGGCCAGTGGTGGAGTGGAGGGTAAACACTAAGGGCCAGTGGTGGAGTGGAGGGTAAACACTAAGGGCCAGTGGTGTAGTGGAGGGTAATCACTAAGGGTCAGTGGTGTAGTGGAGGGTAAACACTAAGGGCCAGTGGTGTAGTGGTGTAGTGGAGGGTAAACACTAAGGGTCAGTAGTGTAGTGGTGTAGTGGAGAGTAAACACTAAGGGCCAGTGGTGTAGTGGAGGGTAAACACTAAGGGCCAGTGGTGTAGTGGAGGGTAAACACTAAGGGCCAGTGGTGTAGTGGAGGGTAAACACTAAGGGCCAGTAGTGTAGTGGTGTAGTGGAGGGTAAACACTAAGGGCCAGTAGTGTAGTGGTGTAGTGGAGGGTAAACACTAAGGGCCAGTAGTGTAGTGGTGTAGTGGAGGGTAAACACTAAGGGCCAGTGGTGTAGTGGAGGGTAAACACTAAGGGTAGGTAGTGTAGTGGAGGGTAAACACTAAGGGCCAGTAGTGTAGTGGTGTAGTGGAGGGTAAACACTTAGGGCCAGTTGTGTAGTGGTGTAGTGGAGGGTAAACACAAAGGGCCAGTAGTGTAGTGGTGTAGTGGAGGGTAAACACTAAGGGTCGGTAGTGTAGTGGAGGGTAAACACTAAGGGCCAGTAGTGTAGTGGTGTATTGGAGGGTAAACACTAAGGGCCAGTAGTGTAGTGGAGGGTAAACACTAAGGGCCAGTGGTGTAGTGGAGGGTAAACACTAAGGGCCAGTGGTGTAGTGGAGGGTAAACACTAAGGGTAGGTAGTGTAGTGGAGGGTAAACACTAAGGGCCAGTAGTGTAGTGGTGTAGTGGAGGGTAAACACTTAGGGCTAGTTGTGTAGTGGTGTAGTGGAGGGTAAACACTAAGGGCCAGTAGTGTAGTGGAGGGTAAACACTAAGGGCCAGTAGTGTAGTGGTGTATTGGAGGGTAAACACTAAGGGCCAGTAGTGTAGTGGAGGGTAAACACTAAGGGCCAGTGGTGTAGTGGAGGGTAAACACTAAGGGCCAGTAGTGTAGTGGAGGGTAAACACTAAGTGTCAGTAGTGTAGTGGAGGGTAAACACTAAGGGCCAGTGGTATAGTGGAGGGTAAACACTAAGGGCCAGTGGTATAGTGGAGGGTAAACACTAAGGGCCAGTAGTGTAGTGGTGTAGTGGAGGGTAAACACTAAGGGCCAGTAGTGTAGTGGAGGGTAAACACTAAGTGCCAGTAGTGTAGTGGTGTAGTGGAGGGTAAACACTAAGGGCCAGTGGTGGAGTGGAGGGTAAACACTAAGGGCCAGTGGTGGAGTGGAGGGTAAACACTAAGGGCCAGTGGTGTAGTGGAGGGTAATCACTAAGGGTCAGTGGTGTAGTGGAGGGTAAACACTAAGGGCCAGTGGTGTAGTGGTGTAGTGGAGGGTAAACACTAAGGGTCAGTAGTGTAGTGGTGTAGTGGAGAGTAAACACTAACAGTGGTGTAGTGGAGGGTAAACACTAAGGGCCAGTGGTGTAGTGGAGGGTAAACACTAAGGGCCAGTGGTGTAGTGGAGGGTAAACACTAAGGGCCAGTAGTGTAGTGGTGTAGTGGAGGGTAAACACTAAGGGCCAGTAGTGTAGTGGTGTAGTGGAGGGTAAACACTAAGGGCCAGTAGTGTAGTGGTGTAGTGGAGGGTAAACACTAAGGGCCAGTGGTGTAGTGGAGGGTAAACACTAAGGGTAGGTAGTGTAGTGGAGGGTAAACACTAAGGGCCAGTAGTGTAGTGGTGTAGTGGAGGGTAAACACTTAGGGCCAGTTGTGTAGTGGTGTAGTGGAGGGTAAACACAAAGGGCCAGTAGTGTAGTGGTGTAGTGGAGGGTAAACACTAAGGGTCGGTAGTGTAGTGGAGGGTAAACACTAAGGGCCAGTAGTGTAGTGGTGTATTGGAGGGTAAACACTAAGGGCCAGTAGTGTAGTGGAGGGTAAACACTAAGGGCCAGTGGTGTAGTGGAGGGTAAACACTAAGGGCCAGTGGTGTAGTGGAGGGTAAACACTAAGGGTAGGTAGTGTAGTGGAGGGTAAACACTAAGGGCCAGTAGTGTAGTGGTGTAGTGGAGGGTAAACACTTAGGGCCAGTTGTGTAGTGGTGTAGTGGAGGGTAAACACTAAGGGCCAGTAGTGTAGTGGAGGGTAAACACTAAGGGCCAGTAGTGTAGTGGTGTATTGGAGGGTAAACACTAAGGGCCAGTAGTGTAGTGGAGGGTAAACACTAAGGGCCAGTGGTGTAGTGGAGGGTAAACACTAAGGGCCAGTAGTGTAGTGGAGGGTAAACACTAAGGGCCAGTGGTGTAGTGGAGGGTAAACACTAAGGGCCAGTGGTGTAGTGGAGGGTAAACACTAAGGGCCAGTGGTGTAGTGGAGGGTAAACACTAAGGGCCTGTAGTGTAGTGAAGGGTTAACACTAAGGGCCAGGGGTGTAGTGGTGTAGTGGAGGGTAAACACTAAGGGCCATTAATGTAGTGGAGGGTTAACACTAATGGCCAGTAGTGTAGTGGAGGGTAAACACTAAGGGCCAGTAGTGTAGTGGAGGGTAAACACTCAGGGTCAGTAGTGTAGTGGAGGGTAAACACTAAGGGTCAGTGGTGTAGTGGAGGGTAAACACTAATGGCCAGTAGTGTAGTGGAGGGTAAACACTAAGGGCCAGTAGTGTAGTGGAGGGTAAACACTAAGGGCCAGTAGTGTAGTGGAGGGTAAACACTAAGGGTCAGTAGTGTAGTGGAGGGTAAACACTAAGGGTCAGTAGTGTAGTGGAGGGTAAACACTAAGGGTCAGTGGTGTAGTGGAGGGTAAACACTAAGGGTCAGTAGTGTAGTGGAGGGTAAACACTAAGGGCCAGTAGTGTAGTGGAGGGTAAACACTAAGGGCCAGTAGTGTAGTGGTGTAGTGGAGGGTAAACACTAAGGGCCAGTAGTGTAGTGGAGGGTAAACACTAAGGGCCAGTAGTGTAGTGGAGGGTAAACACTAAGGGCCAGTAGTGTAGTGGAGGGTAAACACTAAGGGCCAGTGGTGTAGTGGAGGGTAAACACTAAGGGCCAGTATTGTAGTGGAGGGTAAACACTAAGTGCCAGTAGTGTAGTGGTGTAGTGGAGGGTAAACACTAAGGGCCAGTAGTGTAGTGGAGGGTAAACACTAAGGGCCAGTGGTGTAGTGGTGTAGTGGAGGGTAAACACTAAGGGCCAGTAGTGCAGGGTAAACATAAACCGTATACCCACTTTAGTTTCAGTGGGCTTTGCCTATACTGACACTTTAATCCCTACTGGTGCTTATCAAGGTTGTTCAGCTGTAACGGTTTTCTTTATGTGAAGGAGAGTCGGACCAAAATGCGGCGTGGCTATTTAGATTCATGTTTAATAAAACAACTAAAGACTACAAAATAAGAACCGTAACGTGAAAACCGAAACAGCCTAAACTGGTGCAACCTAACACAGGAACAGGAACAATCACCCACAAAACACTCAAAGAATATGGCTGCCTAAATATGGTTCCCAATCAGAGACAACGATAAACACCTGCCTCTGATTGAGAACCACTTCAGACAGCCATAGACTAAGCTAGAAAACCCCACTAAGCCACAATCCCAATACCTATGAAAAACCCCAAGACAAAACACACCACATACAAAAACCCCATGTCACACCCTGGCCTGACCAAATAGATAAAGAAAACACAAAATACTTAGACCAGGGCGTGACAGCAGCGGAGGTTTACAATGTATCAGTCATGTAGTACAATAGAGAAATCATGATCAAAGTAGCCTTCACAATCGCAAAGACAGTGCAATATATTCACATGCGTGCAGCACACACACACAGCCTAGTTTCAGCTGAATAGCATCTGCAGGCATTAAGACTGTACATCTCTCAGCTGGTTCTGGCAAGGAGCAGCTCACAGAAGAATGACATCGGTAGCCGGTAGGGTAGGAAAGACTTTTCAACGTATGTCTACCAGTAAATGCTAACTAAGGCAACAATGGGTATGGAAACCAGGCATTGAAAAAAGTTTAGTCCGAAGTGTTGGTTTATAGGCTATTTGTGATGCGCAATTGTGATCATGCGGTGTTTTCATCAGGGGCGAAGACTGTACATGGATGGGTCTGGGTGGACACAGGCCCACCCAATGGGGAGCCAGGCCCTGACAGGCCCACCCAATCAGATTGATGTTTGTTGTGAATTTAGACCATCATTTCTATTAAAAATAGTGTGATTTTGAGTGTGGAAATCTGAAATACCTATTGGAAAACAGGATTTTTCACACAGGGTGCCTTTCCTTCGCTGGGATGGCTGTATGGGAACTTTTTTTTGCTAAATTAGAGTTTACTTCCACTTCTCCAGGATTCACTACACCACTGCATAGGGCTGACGGAAAGACAGCAGACACACACAGCACAATGTTTAAGGATAACCAGTCCATAATCTCGGCCATAATGAGCCTATACTCACCTCTTAATCCCTACTGGTGCGTATCGAAGTAGTGTAGTGGACATATTCACACAGCGCGCAGCACACAACACAATAACACAACCATTAAGCATTGAGATCTCTGGTGAATTCTTAGCCTGTGGGTCATCAGGTTGGTGACTGCTGAGTCAAGTCATTCATCTTCAAAGGGGCCGGTTTAAACCCACACACCACTCATTCCTCATCATCCCTAACCATCACCCTGGAGACGGCAGTCACACGCACACAATCACACAGAAACAGAGGAGGACGAGGTTCTGGCTAATATGTTCCGTCGCTGTTCTCTTGTTTCCTGGTCTCTCTTCCTATCAGGACAAGCGGATCACTGGCGGCTATGAGACGGTGCCGACCGATGACATCCACATGAAGCAGATCGGCTACGATAAGGAGTGGCTACACTTCATCAGAGAGTTCATATCCCCCGTCACGCTCAAAGTCTTCTCCGGATACTACACCAAGGTATACAATGATACAACTACTGTTACATCATCTATTATATTTCAACCAGCATTATATTACATCATCTATTAAATTACATCAACAATTATATTACATTACATCATCTATTATATTACATCAACTATTATATTACATCTATTATATTACATCATCTATTATATTACATCATCTATTGTATTACATCATCTATTATATTACATCAACTATTATATTACATCAACTATTACATTACATCATCTATTATATTACATAAACTATTATATTACATCAACTATTATATTACATCTATTATATTACATCATCTATTATATTACATCATCTATTATATTACATCTATTATATTACATCATCTATTATATTACATCATCTATTATATTACATCATCTATTATATTACATCAACTATTATATTACATCAACTATTATATTACATCAACTATTATATTACACCATCTTTTATATTACATTTCATCATCTATTAAATTACATCTACTATATTATATTTATATTTATATTATATATATATTTATTATTATTATATTAAATCAACTATTATATAACATCAAATATTATATTACATGTATTATATTACATCATCTATTATATTTATTCGACTTTTATATTACATCAATTATAAAAGATCAAATATATTTAATATTATATTTGAAATGGTCTAGTATATTACATCATCTCTTATATTACATCTATTATTTTACATCAATTATATTACACCTGTTATAATACATCATAAATTATATTACATATATTATTGAACATAATATTTTATATTACATCAACTATTGTATCATATCAACTATTATTACATCAATATTATATTACATATATTATAATACATCAACTATAATATTACATCAACTCTTTTATTACATTACATTCTCTATTATATTACATCAAGTATTATTATATCAACTATAATATTACATCATGTATTATATTACATAATCTATTATATTACATAAATTATTATATTACATATATATATATTACATCAACTATTATATTACATCTATTATATTACAACTATTTTATTACATTATATCATCTATTATATTACATCAAGTATTATTACATAATCTATTATATTACATCAGTTTTATGACATCTATTACATTACATCAACTATTATATTGCATCAACTATTCTATTTCATCAACTAATATATTACATATATTATATTACATCAACTATTCTATTACACCAACTAATATATTACATCAACTATTCTATTACATCAAATAATATATTACATATATTATATTACATCATCTATTATATTACATCAACTATTCTATTACATCATCTATTATAATACATCATCTATTATATTACATCATCTATTATGTTACATCAACTATTCTATTACATCATCTATTCTATTACATCATCTATTATGTTACAATACAAACTATGATATTGTGTCATCTATTGTATTACATAATCTATTATAGTACTTGTATTATATTACATCAACTTATATTACATTATCTATTATATTACATTATCTATTATATTACATAATCTATTATTTTACATCATATTTTATATTACATCAACTATTATATAAAATTTAATCATCCATTATATTAAATCTACTATATTATATTTATTACATTACATCATACTAAATTACATCAACTATTATATTAAATAAACTATTATATAACATGTAATACATAAAATATATTAAATCAACTATTATATTACATCAATTATCACAGATCATCAAATATATTTCATTATTTATTTGACAGGGTCTATTATATAACATCATCTGTTATATTACATCATCTATTATATTACATCATCTAGTATATTTAATATATTATTATTATATTACATAATATATTATAATATATTATAACATCATATATTTATCTTATGTTACATATATTATATGTATGTATGTATGTATGTATGTATGTATGTATGTATGTATGTATGTATGTATGTATGTATGTATGTATGTATATATATATATATATATATATATATATATATATATATATATATATATATATATATTACATCATCTATTACATTACATCAACTATTACATTACATCATCTATTACATTACATCAACTATTACATTACATCAACTATTACATTACATCAACTATTACATTACATAATATATTATAACATCATATATTTAATTACATCATCTATTATATTACATCATCTATACTACGTCATCTATTATATTACATCATCTATACTACATCATCTATTATATTACATAATCTATACTACATCATCTATTATATTACATCATATATTATATTACATAATCTTGTATATTACATCATCTATACTACATCATCTATTATATTACATCATCTATACTACATCATCTATTATATTACATCATCTATACTACATCATCTATTATATTACATCATCTATACTACATCATCTATTATATTACATCATCTATACTACATAATATATTATATTACATCATCTATTTTACATAATCTTGTATATTACATATTTTATATTACATCTATTATATTACATCTGTTAAATTACATCTATTATATTATACAATCTTATTACTACATCTACATCTCCATCTGTATCATTATATCAACTATTACACTACATCTTTTATATTACATCTATTATAATACATCTGCTATATTGCATCTATTATATTACATCTATTATATTATGTCATCTGTTATATTACTACATCTACATCTACATCTCCATCTGTATTATTATATCAACTATTACACTACATCTTTTATATTACATCTATTATATTACATCTTTTATATTACATCTATTATATTACATCTATTAAATTAATCTATTATAGTACATCTAATATATTACATAAAATATTATATTACATCATCTGTTATATTATATCATCTATTATATTATATTATCTATTTCATTACATCATCTATTACATTACATCAACTATTACATTACATCAACTATTATATTACATCAACTACATTACATTACATCAACTATTATGTTCCATCATCTATTATATTACATCAACTATTACATTACATCAACTATTATATTACATCAACTATTATGTTCCCTATTTATTATATTTCATATTTTGCATTACATAATCTATTATAGCAGTGCATGATGATAATTTCGCATCACAAATAGCCTACCAACCAACATCTCAGACTTTTTAATCCCATCCAGATCTGTTGTACAATGTTTAATGACATGATGTCATTTTGGGCTTAACTTCACATAAGGATAATTTAAGAGATGTTGAAAGATATTTCTGTAAATGTGTGATTTGGGCTGTTCTCCACAGGGCTATGCAGTGATGAACTTCGTAGTGAAGTACACCCCCGGCAGACAGGCCTACCTGAGACCCCATCATGACTCCTCCACATTCACCATCAACGTTGCTCTCAACAGCAAAGGAACTGACTTCCAGGTAAAACATTGAACTGAATCTCAAAACAAAAGTCAATTTATCTCATGTCCACAGTAGAGCACACAATGAAAATATACAGTTACACACAGATATTCACTGTTTTCTCTCCCTCTCCTGTTCTCTTTCCCTCCCTCTCCCGTTCTCTCTCCGTCCCTCTCCCGTTCTCTCTCCCTCCCTCTCCCGTTCTCTCTCTCTCTCTCTCCCTCTCCCGTTCTCTCTCTCTCCCTCCCTCTCCCGTTCTCTCTCTCTCCCTCCCTCTCCCGTTCTCTCTCTCTCCCTCCCTCTCCCGTTCTCTCTCCCTCCCTCTCCCGTTCTCTCTCCCTCCCTCTCCCGTTCTCGCTACCTCCCTCTCCCGTCCTCTCTCTCTCTCTCTCCCGTTTGCTCTCTCTCTCTCTCTCCCATTCTCTCTCTCTTTCTCCCGTTCTCTCTCTCTCCCGTTCTCTCTCTCTCTCCCATTCTCTCTCCCTCTCCCGTTCTCTCCCTCTCCCGTTCTCTCCCTCTCCTGTTCTCTCCCTCTCCTGTTCTCTCTCCCTCTCCCGTTCTCTCTCTCTCTCCCGTTCTCTCTCTCTCCCTCTCCCGTTCTCTCCCTCTCCTGTTCTCTCTCCCTCTCCCGTTCTCTCTCTCTCTCCCGTTCTCTCTCTCTCCCTCTCCCGTTCTCTCCCTCTCCCGTTCTCTCCCTCTCCTGTTCTCTCTCCCTCTCCCGTTCTCTCTCTCTCTCCCGTTCTCTCTCTCTCCCTCTCCCATTCTCTCCCGTTCTCTCTCTCTCCCGTTCTCTCCCTCTCCCGTTCTCTCCCTCTCCCATTCTCTCCCTCTCTCTCTCCCTCTCCCGTTCTCCATCTCCGGTTCTCTCTCCCTTTCCCGTTCTCTCTCTCTCTCCCTCTCCCGTTCTCTCTCCAGGGTGGCGGCTGTCGGTTCCACAGGTATAACTGCTCCGTAGATTCCCCCAGGAAGGGCTGGAGTTTCATGCACCCAGGCCGTCTGACGCACCTCCACGAAGGCCTGCCCACCACCAACGGAACACGCTACATCGCTGTCTCCTTCATCGACCCTTGAACCTTACACTCTACACTAGCATTCTATCAGGTTTAGTTTTTTTGTTGTTGTTTTCGTTGTTGTTTTTGTTGTTAATTTGATCTGGGATTTTTTCTTAATGATGCAGTGCCTTATTGATGTTGTCATCATGACATTTTACGGATGCAATTTACTGTCCCCCCCCAAAAAAAAAATGTATAATTTTTTGTTGTTGTTGAAAAGAACAAAAGACTGCAAAGGAATTGTAGGAAAGGTCAGAGTCAGACAATCACCTTCATTTGAAACTCTCTGTCAAACAGAGAACAGAGCGCCTTAACATGATGACGGTAAGGTCAAATATAGTAGAGCCTTCATACTTCATACTTCACATCACTCAGAGTTGAATCATTCTTATCAATTAGTCAGTAATCCTACCCACAATCCTGATCAGTTAGTCAGTAATCCCACCCATAATCCTGATCAGTTAGTCAGTAATCCCACCCATAATCCTGATCAATTAGTCAGTAATCCCACCCATAATCCTGATCAGTTAGTCAGTAATCCCACCCATAATCCTGATCAGTTAGTCAGTAATCCCACCCATAATCCTGATCAGTTAGTCAGTAATCCCACCCATAATCCTGATCGATTAGTCAGTAATCCCACCCATAATCCTGATCAGTTAGTCAGTAATCCCACCCATAATCCTGATCAGTTAGTCAGTAATCCCACCCATAATCCTGATCGATTAGTCAGTAATCCCACCCATAATCCTGATCAATTAGTCAGTAATCCCACCCATAATCCTGATCAGTTAGTCAGTAATCCCACCCATAATCCTGATCAGTTAGTCAGTAATCCCACCCATAATCCTGATCAGTTAGTCAGTAATCCCACCCATAATCCTGATCGATTAGTCAGTAATCCCACCCATAATCCTGATCAGTTAGTCAGTAATCCCACCCATAATCCTGATCAGTTAGTCAGTAATCCCACCCATAATCCTGATCAGTTAGTCAGTAATCCCACCCATAATCCTGATCAGTTAGTCAGTAATCCCACCCATAATCCTGATCAGTTAGTCAGTAATCCCACCCATAATCCTGATCGATTAGTCAGTAATCCCACCCATAATCCTGATCAGTTAGTCAGTAATCCCACCCATAATCCTGATCAGTTAGTCAGTAATCCCACCCATAATCCTGATCAGTTAGTCAGTAATCCCACCCGTAATCCTGATCAGTTAGTCGGTAATCCCACCCATAATCCTGATCGATTAGTCAGTAATCCCACCCATAATCCTGATCGATTAGTCAGTAATCCCACCCATAATCCTGATCAGTTAGTCAGTAATCCCACCCATAATCCTGATCAGTTAGTCAGTAATCCCACCCATAATCCTGATCAGTTAGTCAGTAATCCCACCCGTAATCCTGATCAGTTAGTCGGTAATCCCACCCATAATCTAAAATAAATGTGTTAATGGTTATTCTGCCAACAGGCAGCTTGTTTTAACCATTTTAGATCGGTTACCTGTTTGTATGGTTAACCTGTACTTTAAAGTGTAGTTTTATAACCATTGTCCATCCATGTTCTGTCCACCCATTTTCAGAACATTGGGTTGCAGTTTGTTACCTGATGTTAATACGACCGACATGCCCAAAGAAATATATATATTTTTATGTTTTTGCACACCAGATAAAAATATTAATTACAGCAGAATTTAATATGAATTCTGGTTGAATGAAGTTGGATATTGTCAAAAATGTTTTACTTGAAATGTTTTTTTTTTACATCGTAGGACAACATCACAGGAGATGTTTACTTTCTCTGAAAGTTGTTT
The DNA here is from genome assembly GCF_036934945.1 of Oncorhynchus masou masou. NCBI lineage: Eukaryota > Metazoa > Chordata > Actinopteri > Salmoniformes > Salmonidae > Oncorhynchus > Oncorhynchus masou. Next base: position 837,322 of record NC_088239.1, on the reverse strand, counting down.
GTGAATGAACTTTGAACCTCAGCCAGTTCAAGTGCTTAACTTATTGTGAAATGGATGGAACCGTAATAAAGTTGGAAAAAACAAACATGAATAGTGTTTGTTTTTTAAACTTCCATCAGTCACATTGTCTTTTGAGAAATGATCCCCATTGAAAGACTCAACCGTAGAGTCGGACGAGTGAAGAACAGAGCCTGACATTTTCTATTGTAAGATTAACTTCTATTATCTTGAAGCCATCCGTCAAAACCATTAACTTTTCATTTTCTCTGCATTGTTTCAATAAAACCAACTTTGGAAAGAATTAAGACACAATTACACACTGAATTACACACTGAATTACACGCAGAAATACACACAGAAATACACACAGAAATACACACGTAATTACATACAGCCACAAGGAGCCTATAACCTATCTACTGTAACGGCTTTCGTCTTCTCAGGTTGAGTAGCAAGGATCGGACCAATACGCAGTGTGGTAAGTGTTCATCTTGGTTTTTAATAACAATAATGAACACTGAACAAAACAATACACGAAACAGTTCCGTGTGGAACACAACACAGACACGGAAAACAAACACTCACGAAACACAAGTGCGGAAAGGCTACCGAAGAAAGATTCTCAATCAGAGACAACTAACGACACCTGCCTCTGATTGAGAACCATACCAGGCCAAACACAACATAGACAACCCACCCAACTCACGCCCTGACTAAAATAAAGACAAATCAAAGGAACCAAGGTCAGAACGTGACACCTACCTGATCTGTTAGCTGTTGCTGTCATGACTACAGGTCAGTTAACCCTCTCATCACCCCTCACCAACACACACAAACCACTGTGGAATCAATCACAGTCAAGAATTCCTAATCCAAGGTTTAGAATATATATATTTCACATGTAGTTAACCAGGTAGGCCAGTTGAGAAGTTCTCATTTGCAACTGCGACCTGGCCAAGATAAAGCAAAGCAGGTCGACAAGAAAAACAACACGGAGTTACAAACGTACAGTCAATGATACAAGTGAAAAATATATGTGCAGTGTGTGCAAATGTAGGGATTAGGGAGGTGAAGGAGAAGCGGGGGGGGGGCTTGGGTTTCTGCGGAGGGTGCAGAGCTGTTGGCCGGGGTAGGGTTAGCCAGGTGGAAAGCATAGCCGGTCGTAGAAAAATACCAAATTTCTGTTTGAAAAAGCTAGCCTTAGCTTTCCTAACTGACTGTGTGTGTTGGTTCCTGACTTCCCTGAAAAGTTGCATATTGTGGGGGCTATTCGATGCTAATGTAGTACGCCACAGGATGTTTTTGTGCTGGTCAAATGCAGTCAAGTCTGGGATGAACCAAGGGTTATATCTGTTCTTAGTTCTACCTTTTTTGAACGGAGCATGCTTATTTAAGATGGTGAGGAAAGCACTTTTAAAGTGTAACCAGGCATTACATTTACATTTAAGTCATTTAGCAGACGCTCTTATCCAGAGCGACTTACAAATTGGTGAATTCACCTTCTGACATCCAGTGGAACAGCCACTTTACAATAGTGCATCTAAATCATTTAAGGGGGGGGTGAGAAGGATTACTTTATCCTATCCTAGGTATTCCTTGAAGAGGTGGGGTTTCAGGTGTCTCCGGAAGGTGGTGATTGACTCCGCTGTCCTGGCGTCGTGAGGGAGTTTGTTCCACCATTGGGGGGCCAGAGCAGCGAACAGTTTTGACTGGGCTGAGCGGGAACTGTACTTCCTCAGTGGTAGGGAGGCGAGCAGGCCAGAGGTGGATGAACGCAGTGCCCTTGTTTGGGTGTAGGGCCTGATCAGAGCCTGGAGGTACTGCGGTGCCGTTCCCCTCACAGCATCCTCTACTGACAGGATGAGGTCAATATCCTTCCAGGATACCCGGGCCAATTAGAAAGGCCTGCTTGCTGAAGTGTTTTAGGGAGCAGTTGAAAGTAATGAGGGGTGGTACTGAGGGGTGGTTGTTTTAGCGCGGACCCATTTCGGACGCAGGCAATGAGGCACTGATCGCTGAGATCCTGGTTGAAGACAGCAGAGGTGTATTTAGAGGGCAAGTTGGCCAGGAGGATATCTATGAGGGTGCCCGTGGTTACCGATTTAGGGTTGTACCTGGTAGGTTCCTTGATAATTTGTATGAGATTGACGGCATCTAGTTTAGATTGTAGGACGGCCGGGGTGTTATTAAGCATATCCCAGTTTAAGTCACCTAACAGCATGAACTCTGAAGATAGATTGGGGGCAATCAATTCAGATATGGTGTCCAGGGCACAGCTGGGGGTTGAGAGGGGTCTATAACAAGCGGCAACGGTGAGAGACGTATTTCTGGAAAGGTGGATTTTTAAAAGCAGAAGCTTGAATTGGTTCGGCACAGACCTGGATAGTATGACAAAACTCTGCAGGCTCTCTCTGCAGTAGATTGCAACCCCCTTTGGCAGGTCTATCTTGTCGGAAAATGTTGTAGTTGGGGATGGAAATTTCCAAATTTTTGATGGCCTCCCTAAACCAGGATTCAAACATGACTAGGACATCAGCTTCTAAAGCAGTGAATAAAACACTTAGGGAAGAGGCTTCTGATGTTAACATGCATGAAACCAAGGCTTTTAAGGTTACAGAAGTCAACAAATGCGAGTGCCTGGGGAATAGGTGTGGTGCTGGGGGTTACAGGGCCTGGGTTAACCTCTACATCACCAGAGGAACAGAGGAGGAGTAGGATAAGGGTACGGCTAAAGGTTATAAGAACTGGTCGTCTAGTGAGTTTGGAACAGAGAATGAAAGTAGCAGATTTCTGGGCGTGTTAGAATAGATTCAGGGCATAATGTACAGAGAAACGTATGATAGGATGCGAGTACAATGGAGGTAAACCTAGGCGTTGAGTGAGGTTGTGTCTCTGGAGGCACCAGTTAAGCCAGGTGAGGTCTCCGCATGTGTGGGGGGTGGGACAAAAGAGCTATCTAAGGCATGTTGGGCGGGGCTGGGGGTCTCAAACGTGAAATAAAACAATAAGAAGTAACCAAAACAGCAGTAGACCAGGCATTTTGACATTAGGGAGAGGCATGTGTAGCTGAATGATCATAGGGTTGAATGAGCAGCAATAGATGAGTCAGGGAGCCGTTTTGTAGTCGCTACAACGCTAGGCGAGCTGGAGACGCATGGATTCAGAAAGCTTGAGGGCCGGGGATAGCAGATGCGTCTTTGGCGACATTGCAACGGAAAAGCCTGTTGAAACCACCTCGGACAATTACCTCGGCAGACCAGTCGTGATGGAAGAGCCTGTTGAAACCACCTCAGACAATTACGTCGGCAGACCAGTCGTGATGGAAGAGCATGTTGAAACCACCTCGGACAATTACCTCGGCAGACCAGTCGTGATGGAAGAGCCTGTTGAAACCACCTCAGACAATTACGTCGGCAGACCAGTCGTGATGGAAGAGCATGTTGAAACCAACTCGGACAATTACGTCGGCAGACCAGTCATGATGGAAGAGCCTGTTGAAACCACCTCGGACAATTACCTCGGCAGACCAGTCGTGATGGATCGGCGGGGCTCCTCGTCGGCAATAAAGGGTCCAGGCCAATTGGCAAACAGGTGTTGTAGCCCAAGAATTAGCTGATAGACCTCTTCGGCTAGCCGGGAGATGGGCCTAGCTCGAGGTTAGCTCAAGGCTAACTGGTGCTTGCTCCAGGACAGTGGCGTCAGCCAGCAGTAGCCACTCGGTTACAGCTAGCCAGCTGCGATGAGCCGGTGTAATGGTCCAGAGCTTGCGGCAGGAATCCGGTGATGTGGTCGAGAAAAAGCAGTCCAATATGCTATGGGATGATATCTCGCTGTGCAGACTGGCAGGTATTGACCGAGCTGAAGCTGGCTGGTGTCCGAGTTAACGGTGAAGACCGCTAGCAGTGGCTAACTGACTACTAGCTAGTTAGCTGACAAGCTTCTGATGGGTATTCCGGTTCTCAAGTATAAAAATTGCAGATCCGTACCACATCGGGTGAGGCTGGTTGCGGGAAGTATATTCAGTTCGTAGATAGAAAGTGATATGAAATGTATATAAAAAAAATAGGAAAACTACTATTTACACAGAACAAGACAAACACACGTCCAACCACTATGCCATGTTGGAAATAATTGGCGAGGGAGTTGTTCTATGCTTCGTTAAGAGGTGTACTGTCGCTCTGTGTTGATGTTCAGTTCAGTCTCTAGAATGAAGGTTCAGTACAGTGTGTAGAGTGAAGGTTCAGTACAGTATTTACAGTGAAGGTTCAGTACAGCATTTAGAGTGAAGGTTCACTACAGTGTGTAGAGTGAAAGTTCAGTACAGTCTCCATAGTGAAGGTTCATTACAGTGTGGAGAGTGAAAGTTCACTACAGTGTTTAGAGTGAAGGTTCAGTACAGTGTGTAGAGTGAAGGATTCTATAAACTATGTAGAGTGAATGTTCAGTACAGTGTGTAGAGTGAAGGTTCAGTACAGTGTTTAGAGTGAAGGATTATATAAACTTTATAAAGTTTATCCAGTGTATTAGTGAGCACACGTGCATGTTCACCACATGATGGCAAGATACAGAGTTCACAGAGGAGTAGAGGAAGATTGATGATATGCGATATTGATGCAGGAGGGGGGTTTTGTGAGTCGTTGTGTTGGTGGGTCTGGCGGCAGCAAGGTGTTAGAGAGAGAGAGAACATCACACCACGGGGAGGGGGGGGGGGTGCTACCAGGGCATCTGTGTGTATATTTAACTCACCTGGGTGCATTACAGATGAGATTATCCTTGTCATGATTTAGCCTGGCCTCTTGCTGACCTCAGAGCAGTGTACGCACAGTGACACAACAATCCCCACTTTACCCTCCCCCATATTTTAACCTCCTAAATGTAGCATAGCTGTTTTTCAGCACTTTGTCTAATTTATGTAACATTGATGTGTGCTAATGTACCAGTAAAGTAATTCAGTGTTTTTAAATGGCGACTGTTTTCATCGTTTAGATACTCATGGACTTCCAGTCAATGCACTTAGTAATGCTAGTTAAGAGTCCCTGACTGTCTACACGTAGCTTTCCCTGACACATGCGTCCTGAGCGGCCGGGACGTTTGAGAAGGCCTTGTGAAGCGGCAGATTGGCTGGAGGAGGAGAGGGAGAGGAGGGGTGTGGGAGAAAGGGGGAAGGAAGGGGAGCTTTTGGTCAGGCGTTAGGCGCAAGGTTCCCACCTGGTGAAAGAGTCCTTTGTAGGGCAGTGAAGGGAGCAGCTTTCTCCACGGTGTAACTCGGATGGCCAGGGTAACACGGTCTGGCCAGGGTAACACGGTCTGGCCAGGGTAACACGGTCTGGCCAGGGTAACACGGTCTGGCCAGGGTAACACGGTCTGGCCAGGGTAACACGGTCTGGCCAGGGTAACTCGGTCTGGCCAGGGTAACACGGTCTGGCCAGGGTAACTCGGTCTGGCCAGGGTAACACGGTCTGGCCAGGGTAACTCGGTCTGGCCAGGGTAACTCGGTCTGGCCAGGGTAACTCGGTCTGGCCAGGGTAACTCGGTCTGGCCAGGGTAACACGGTCTGGTCAGGGCAACACGGTCTGGCCAGGGTAACTCGGTCTGGCCAGGGTAACACGGTCTGGCCAGGGTAACACGGTCTGGCCAGGGTAACACGGTCTGGCCAGGGTCCAGCTCTCTGAACCCCCCCCCCCCCCCCAGGCAGCCCAGGAAACTGGCTTGTCTAATAACCTCACAGCTTCTCACTGAAACAATTTATCAAAAGGCCGAACGGCGCAACTGCATATAACTGTACATTTTCATTGCGTTCTCTACTGCTACTGCTAAAGTACAGTGACATGAGATGAGTGGACTTTTGTGTTGAAATACAATGTCTTACCTGGAAGTCAGTTCCTTTGCTGTTGAGAGCAACGTTGATGGTGAATGTGGAGGAGTCATGATGGGGTCTCAGGTAAGCCTGTCTGCCGGGGGTGTACTTAACTACAAAGTTCATCACTGCATAGCCCTGTGGAGAACAGCCCAAATCACACATTTACAGAAATATCTT